>NW_023504177.1:162500-212000 GCF_004664715.2 Peromyscus leucopus
TGTGGATGCATGGGTGGATGCATGGATGGATAAATAGCTGCGTGGATGGCCACATGGATAGCTGTATAAACGCATAACTGCATGGTTAGTTAGGTATATGGACGGACAGATGAATGCATGCATGTTGTATGGATGGGTAGGTGGCTGCATGGTTGTCTGCATGACTAACTGGATGGATGGATAGGTGAATTTGAGGCCAGTCTGGTCTACCTGAGACCCTGTGTCAGAGAGAGACAGAGTCAGAGACACAGAGAGAGAGACAGAGACGGAGATGGAGACACAGAGAGGGGCACAGAGACAGAAACAGAGAGGAATAAGTTCCGATGAGAAGTGGGGTTCTGTTGGGAGTCAGTGGAGGGACCGATAAAGGGTGGCTGATCTGCAGGACTTTGCATGTTTGTGGAGATATTGGGGGGCTCTGGGGGCTCTGGGTCAAACCTCAAGTCTCAGAATCCTTGGGAATCAAGAGCTACGTCCAGGATGGTGAAGCGAGAAGACAGCATGTCCCTTTTCCTTTCTCCCCAACCTCAGGGCCTCCCAGAGCTGATGGTGAAGCGGGTAGCGGCCCAGCTGGCTGGAGCCCTGGACTTCCTCCACGGCCGGGGGCTAGTGCATGCAGATGTCAAGCCGGACAATGTGCTGGTCTTCGACCCTGACTGCAACAGAGTAGCCCTGGGTGACTTGGGTTTGACCCGACCTGAGGGCAGCCCGACCCCTGCCCCGCCAGTACCTCTGCCCACGGCACGCCTGAACTCTGCCTCCTGCTACCGCCGAGCACCCTGCCCTTGAGGCCGGCCGTGACTCCTGGGCCCTGGGCGTACTTCTCTTCTGTGCTGCCACGGCCTGCTTCCCCTGGACATAGCGTTGGCCCCTGATCCTGAGTTCGAGGCCTTTGCCGGCTGGATGACCACTAAGCCCAGCCCCCTCGGCCACCGGCACCTGGGACCAGTTTGCACCCCCAGCTCTGACCTTGCTCCAGGGACTTCTGGACCTGGATCCTGAGACTAGGAGCCCTCGCTGGCTGTGCTGGACGTTCTAGGGGACGACTGGGGTCTCCGGGGGAGTGGAGAGGAGTCTGGGAGCTTGGGCGTCGTGTCCTATGAAGATGAGGAGGAAGAAGAGGGAGGATCGAGTTTGGAGGAGTGGACAGAGGAGGAGGAAGATGAAATTAAAGATGGTGGGAGGGTGGGGACAGGCAATAGGGGCTCCTAACCAGGTGACTGAGAGAGGTGGTCAGAACCTTGGCTAGAGTGTCCTAAGCAGCCTCGAGGCCACCTGGGAAAGGTGACAATCATGACCAGAAGACAGGGAACACTTCACTTTTGCCTGACGAAGGCTGGACTTGGAAGTGTAATCCCCACCTGCAGGGCACACACACACACACACACACACACACACACACACACACACACAACTGAGGACTCAGGGTCCGGATTGTGTACCGCTGTTACAGCCTCCCACTCCTCCCCCCATCTCACTTTTCGTCCTTCTTCCTTCATTCTGTCCCATCTTTCTCCCTCCCCTCCTCCCCTTCCTCCTCTCTTCTCCTCTCCTCATCATCTTTCCTTCTCCCCACTCCTCCTTCTCATGCTGATTTTCCTTCCAAGACAGTCTCGTGTATCCCAAACTGGCCTCAAACCCACTATGCAGATAGACGACCTTGAACTTCCGATCCTCCTGCCTCTGCCTCCCCAGTGCTGGGATTACAGGCGTGCATCTCCACACTGTCTTTGGGGTTCTGGGTAGAGATGGAACCCTGGGCTTCCTGCACGCTAGGGCAGGCCCCCTATCAACTGAACCTCCTCATCCCCTGACCCTGAGCACCGTCCCGATGAAAGTTTCTGTTCCTCCCACAGCTGTATTTCTGTATCTCTGAATCACTGACTGCTTATCATGAATTCTGATGGGACCACTCTTCTCCCCTAAGACCTGGATGGCCCCCACCAGCTGAGGCACAAAACCTGAACATGTAGGATCCGATGTTATGTTGATCTAGTGTTTCCTGGGCTCCGTGTTGGTTCCATTGTGGAATCATATATGTATTCTGAAGTTAACACACACACACACACACACACACACACACAACACACATCACTGCCGAAAGGCACTCGCACACCTTATTTGCTCCACCTGGCACACTTTGCTCCCTTCTTGGCCTACAGACCTGGTCCCCATCCCTGAAGTCCTCCCAGCCATCTGTGTCTGTCCTTCCTTTCCTTATCACCAACTGCTGCGACGTGCTTGTGTTTTTTTGTTTTTCTCGTTTCTAAACCCTTCCGTTTTCTGTTTCCACAAAGCCCCAAGTAATCTATCTGGCTCAAATATCCCAGCTCCATCTTTCTTCAAGGACCCATCGATCACGAGAGCCAGGGCTGGTTCCATGGGTCTTCCTCTCTCTCAAACAGCACACAGACCCCAGCTCAGTGTGCTTCACGTCCCAGCATCCAGCGGAGGGGTAGGAACTACAAACATCACAGGAACTTATACTTTAAAAAACACCAAGTTCTCGTGTATCCCAGGATGTCATCTCACTATGGAATGGAGGATGGATAACCTTGATTATCCTCCTTGAACTTTTGATCCCCTGCCCCCACGCCCAAGTGCTGAAATTACAGACCTGTGCCACCATGGCGATTTACACAGCGCTGGAGATTTGAGCCACCAGAGTTTTGTGCAGGTCGAGCAAATGCTGCAAACAGAGCTACGTGCCCCAAGCCAGAGTTTACACTTTCTAGATTTAGAAGTGAGTTCCCTAAATGCACCATGGTGCCCCGGTTTGGACTTGGGAACAGGAAAAGGACCTTGAAGGCAAAAGGGTAGACAGGACAACTGTTGTTAGGAGCGTTGCTAACTCAGTGTTAAATGTTGGGTGAGATGCTGACCTGTGGGGGGGGGGGAGCGGGGGAGGGGTCCAAAGGACCTTTTGCAACTGTTTTTGTAAAACTTAAAATACTTACAAAAAAAAAGTGTGTTTGGACCATGAAATGAACCCGCATCGTCAATGCCTGAAGCCCACCAGACAGTGCAGCTGTCCCAGAGGAAGGGGGAAGTCACTCCTGAGCCCCAGCTGCCCCACCACCTGTTTCTGGCCCCTGGTCTGAGGTCATTTCTCATGACATCATTTTAGAATCCTGTCTCATTTTGTCCCTAAACAGGACCCTAGTGTCTGGGGCTCTTGGACATACCTCTGGGAAGATCTGTGTCCGCCAACAGGGCAGGGCAGCAGAGGCTGGGGATCAGACCAAATGGGGCCAGGATAAAGGAGAGATGAGACCGTCTGAGGGAGGAGGCTACCGTCTGCCTCCTAGATCTGAAGGAAGAGGGCTGGGATCCGATCCCGGGGTCAGAGAGAAGAGGTCTCGGACCTAGTCTCTTGGATCGAGGAGGGGCTAATCCCTGGGACTGAGGAAGGCAGTTATAGTCCTGGGCTTCTGGGCCTGAAGGAGGATGGCTGGGGTCCTGGACCTTGGGTCTGAGGGTTAATGGATGAGGCCTGAACTCCTGAGTCTGAGGAAGGAGGGTTGGGGTCTGAACCCTCAATCTGAGGGAAGAGGGCTGGGTCTAGAGTCCTGAGCCTGAGAGAGAAGGCTGCCTCGACCCTTGGATCTGAGGGATGAGGGCTAAGGGCTTGGATATGAGAGAGAAAGGGTGGACCTAGACCTCGGTGTCTGATAGGTGGGCTGATTTCTAGAATCCTCCACTGAGGAAGGAAGGCATGGACCCCGAACGTGAGGGAGGAGGGGAGTCTGGACTTCTGCATCTGAGGAAGGAAGGCTACCAGGACTCTTGGGTAGTCCCAGGAAGGAGAGCTGAACACACACACACCCCCCACCCCAAATCTGGGCCCTTTGTTGAACCACAGTCAGTACTAGGATTCAACACACGGTGTCGCTCTGCCCCCAGTGGGGGCAGAAGGGGCGGGGCAGAGGGTGGGGCTTTACGACCCCCCAAGGTGGGGGCGGGACTTGCTCCCGGGCAAGCCGATGCTGGCAGGAGCCCCGAAGTGCAGGGCACTAACCTCAGTAGGCAGAAAGGGGTCAGACAAGCCTTGAAGAAGGTGAGGTCTGGAGCTCTCAGCCCAGGTCAGAAGTAGGGCAAGGTTAACCGGCTTGAGGTAGGCTGCAGTTGAACTAGGGAAACAGGTGGTAAGAGTCCTGGACCCTCAACAGGACAAGGAAGATCTTGAAGCCATCGAGTGCTTGAGTGTTGGGGCCAGGGTCCAAGCCCCCAAGTTGTGTGAGTCATAGAAGTTCCCCGGCAGTAATAAGTTATGGTTTGGACCTCTGGGTCTGGGGGAGGAGGGCTGAGGGCTGGGCCCCTGGGTCTGAGGGAGGGGGGCTGGGGTCAGGGACCCTGCATCTGAGGGTAGATGGACGGGGTCTGAACTCCTGAGTCTGAGCAAGGAGGCTGGCCCTTAATGTGAAGGAGGAAGGCTGGGGTCTATATTTCTAGATGTTGGAGGGGAGCTGGGGTCTGGAGCCCTGAGTCTAGGGAGGAGCCGCTGAGCTCTGAGACTTGGACCACAAAATGGTTGAGGGCTGAAGGACTGGGGACCGGTCCGAGCGCCAGCTTCCGGCAGGACCCTGATGTCTCAAGCCGCGTAGAGCCCCACCCTTCCCTGGAGGCAGAGAGCACCTGTTGCTCTTTGGAGGGAACTGCTGCTCCACTCTGGGGCCCCAGTCTGTTTGCTTTGGAAACAAGATGGGGGCGTTGTCTCAATGGCTTGGTTCATCTTACACTCCCAGGCACCAGGTGGCAGTGGGGGGGGGGGCATCTGACCTCTCAGTTGACCTCACCTCACACCACTGACTGTTCCCCACTCCTGGGGTCCTCTGACAGAATGGAAGTAAGTCACAATGAGAACTGGCGATCAGTGCAGGCCCAGACGGCTCCTTCACACCTCAGCCCTCCTCACTCAGACCCATGGGTCCAGGCGCCAGCCCTCCCTTCCTGAGACCCAGGAGGCCAGACCTCAGCCCTCCTCCATCAGACCCAGGGGTCTGGTTACCTTGCTCTCCCTCCACTGGGCACAGGCTAGCGACCTCTGGGTCCTGGGTCACTTTCCTCGTCTGTCTTGCAGAAATGCCGGGCAAGCAGTCAGAGGACGGGGTGATGGAAGGAGCAGCCGCGGAAGACGGGGGTGACGAAGGCCTGGGGGCCTCACCGTAGAGGAGCTGGAGCAGGGCCAGGAGACTGCGCTGGCCTTGGAGGACATGATGGCTCTGAGCGCCCAGACCCTGGTCCGCACTGAGGTGGAGCAGTTGTACGAGGAAGTCCGTCCCTTGGGCCAGGGCCGGTTCGGTCGCGTCCTGCTGGTTACTCACCGGCAGAAAGGTACTGGATCCTGGGCCCGGGAATGCCAGAGGGTAGATCTGAGCAAGATTTGAGACGAGCTAGCCAAGGCTAGGGAGTCTTATAACGTGAGTCAGGTCTTCCCTCCTCACTTTATTTCTAAGCTTTGTGTTTTAGGGGGTTCCTTTAACCCAGCTCTCTCCTTTGAAGAGATAGAAAGCCCGGCATTATGGTGTGTGCCTGCATAATCTCATCAGGCCGAGGCGGGGAGGTTGCTATGAATCTGGCCTAAGATTTACATAGTGAGTTCCAGGTTAGCCATGGCTACGTAGCAAGATAACTGTCTCAGACAAACAAAGCCGGACATGGTGGCTGATACTTGTAACCCCGGTATCCTGAGATAGAATCCCTGGAGGTAGAGGCAGGAGGATCAGGAGTTTGAAGTCATCCTACGATAGATCCAGAGTTTCAGGCCAGCCTGGGCTACATTAGAGGCTGTTTCAAAATAGAAAGCCAGGCAGGATGGCTCAGCAGCTAAAGGCGCTTGCCACAAAGTTCAGTTCCCCAGATCCTACCTGCACGGTGCAAGGAAAGAGCCGATTGCCCCAGGGTGTCCTCCGACCTCCAGCCCTCCTCCCAACAAACACACAATCAGCCAGTGTGAAATTAAAAAGAAGGGAGAAAAGAGAAACCTGTTCGTACTTAAAACAAACACACACACACACACACACACACACACATACCAAAAAAACCTAATGATGTTCCATCGTACAGCCATGCCCACCCCTCTGCACTTCCTGGGATGTCTGAAACCACATGATTTGTGTCTACTGTGACAGCTGTCTTTCCCTTCCTCTTTCTTCTTAAACTTTTATTGACAATTTATGTGCATACGGCAATGGGAGGGCCTGCGGGGCAACTGTGCACATGAGTGCAGTGTCCAGAGAGCCGGGGACGCGAAAGGTCCCCGAAGCTGGAGTTACAGGTGGTTGGTTGTGAGCTGCTGGATTTGAACTCTGGTCCTCTGGAAGAGTAACAGCTTCTTGTTTGTTTGTTTGTTTGTTTGTTTGTTTGTTTTCTAACCTTTTTCCTTCCTTCCTTCCTTCCTTCCTCCTTCTCTCTCTCTCTCTTCTCCTCTCATCTCTCTTCTCTCTCTCTCTCTCTCTCTCTCCCTCCTATGTTTTTTGAGACAGGGTTTCTCTTGTGTATCCCCTGGCTGTCCTAGAACTCACTCTGTAGCCCAGGCTGGCCTCAAACTCACAGAGATCCATGTGTCTCTGCCTCCCGAGTGCTGGGATTAAAAGCGTGCACCACCATGCCCGGCTCATTTTTTATTTTTACTGTATGGGTGTTTTGCCTGTATGCATGTCTATGCACCATTGCATGCAGTACCCCCAGAGGCCAGAAGAGGGCATTCGATTCCCTAAAACTACAGTTACAGATCATTGTTTAGCAGCCATGTTGGGTGCTGGGAATCAAACCTGAGTCCTCTGGAAGACCCACTGTTCTCCACCCCTGAACCATCGCTCCAACTTTCCTTTTTTTCCTCCTTCCTTCCTTCCTTCCTTCCTTCCTTCCTTCCTTCCTTCCTTCCTTCCTTCCTTCTTCCTCTCTCTCTTTCCTACTGCTGCCACAGTGGCCTCAGACTTGCCATGTATCTGAGGCTAGCTTTGAACTCCTGATCCTCCTGCCTCTGCCTCCCCTGAGTGTTGGGATTACGGGAGTGCACCTCCAGGCCCAGTTTATGTCGTTTGAGGGATGGAACCAGAGGTTTCATGTATTCGGGGCATGCCATCTGCCAAGAGGATGATGCCTTTAGGTCATGAGTTCTCAACCTGTGGGTCGCGACCCCTTTAGAGAGACAATCTTTTCAAAGGGGTCACCTAAGGGATCATCAAAAAGCACAGATATTGCCGGCGGTGGTGGCGCATGCCTTGAATCTCAGACTGGGGAGGCAGAGGCAGGAGATCTCTGTGAGTTCAAGGCCAACAGAGTGAGTTCCAGGACAGGTTCCAAAGCTGCACAGAGAAACCCTGTCTCAAAAAAACAACAAGCTGGGTGGTGGCGGTGGTGGCACACGCCTTTAATCCAGCACAGGAAGCAGAAGGTGGATCTCTGTGAAGGCCAGCCTGAACTACCAAGTGAGTTCCAGGAAAGGCACAAAAGCTACACAGAGAAACCCTGTCTCGAAAAACCAAAAAAAAAAATAAAAAATAAAAAAAAAACAAACAAAACCACAGATATTTACATTACAATTCATAACAGTAGCAAAATTACAGTTACGAAGTAGCAATGAAAATTTTATATGGTGGGGTTGTCGCAGCATTAGGAAGGTTGAGAACGCTGATTTAAAGAAATAAAATGAGGCTATTTGTGTGGACACCAATACAATCTGCCTGGTATCCTTCAAGAAGAGAGTAGGAGTCAGGACTGTGTGAGGACTCAGCTTGAAGACAGCCATCTGCAAGCCAAGACACCCTGTCTCAGAAAGGAGAGAGAGAGAGAGCGGGTGGGCAGGGCTGAGGATGTAGCTCAGTGGTGTGAGTGCTTACCTGGTGTCTGGGAGGCCCTAGGTTCAATACCCGTTTCCGGACAAAACCAAAGCATCTCATCAAATTTCGACATCCTGCTGGGCAAACACCTGTGAGTCCAGCACTCAGGGAGCAGAGGCAAGAGTGCTCAGTGGCCTCACCCACAGGACGCTGAGATGCCTGGGAGGGTGAAGGCATTGCCTCGGAGATAGTACCACCTGAGTTGGATCCCTGGAACCCACATCAAGGTGTAAGGAGCAAACTGACTCCACAGAGTTGTCCTGTGACCTACATGTTCACCTTCTGTGCATATTCATTGATGGTATCTAACCACCTATCTGTTATCTCTCTCTCTCTCTCTCTCTCTCTCTCTTCTCTCTCGAAGGCTAAGGCTAAAGAGATGGCTCCGTAGTTAAAAATCATTTTTCCTTTTGCAGGAAAAAAAAATACGTGAATTCAATTCCATAGGCTCCGATGCCTTCTGACATCTGTGGACACCAGGCATGCACATCCATACACGTAGACAGACACTTCATACACATAAAATAAAAACTGAAAACAAAGAAGGAGAGGATGGAGAGATGTCTCTGAGACGGTTCTGCAGTTAAGAGTGCTTCTTGTGCTGGGTGTGTGTGTGTGTGTGTGTGTGTGTGTGTGTGTGTGCGTGCGCGCGCACCTTTAATCTCAGCACTCGAAGGCAGATCTCTGAGTTCGAGGCCAGCCTGGGCTACAGAGCAAGTTCCAGGACAGGCTCCAAAACTACACAGAGAAACTTTCTCTCTCTCTCTCTCGATTTATTTATTATGTATACAATGTTCTGCCGCATATATGGCTGCAGGTCAGAAGAGGGCGCCAGATCTCATTAGAAGGTTGAGGGCCACCATGTGGTTGCTGGGAATTGAACTCAGGACCTCTGGAAGAGCAGTCAGTGCTCTTAACCTCTGAGCCATCTCTCCAGTTTGAGAAACCCTTTCTTGAAAAGGGAAAAAAAAAATACTTCTTGCTCTTGCAGAGGACTTGAGTTCAGTTCCTAGTATCAGGCAACTCACAACCACCTGTGACTCCAGTTTCAGGGAATCTGACACCTTCTTCTGTAGGCATCCCCCCGCCCCGACACACACAGCATATGCTCACTCACACACACACACACACACACACACACACACACACAAACACACACACACACACAACACAAAAAATGCATGATAAATACAAAAGACCATATTTGAGGCCAGTGTGGTCAATGGAGTTCCAGGGTGGGTGGGATTACCCAGAGAGATCTTGTCTCAAAAACTAAAAAGGAAGGAAGGAGAGAACCTTATCTTTGAACACAGCCTCATTTGCCGGGGTGAGATGGGGTGGGGGGTGGGATCCTAGGAATTTGACTTCCGTTGTTTGAATTTGAGGGAATCCGATTTGACCCATAACACAGAGGGAAACAGAATGAGAGAACAACAGCGGGGGAATGGAGGCACTGATGGTGAGTGAGAACCAACCTCAGCTGCTTGGTTCCATTGGACATATGAGTTACACCCCTGAGTGCCCAGCCTCATGCTAGATCCATGGTTCTCAACCTGTGGGTCGCGACCCTTTGGGGGGGCAAACGACCTTTTCACAGGGGTAACCTAAGACCCGTCAGAAAACACAGGTATTTACACGATGATTCGTGACAGCATCAAAATTACAGTTATGAAGTAATGACAAAAATAATTTTGTGTTTGGGGGGGGTCAGCACACCTGAGGAACCATGTTAGAGGGTCGCAGCATTGGAAGGGTGAGAACCGCTGTGCTGGACGATGCCCCGGGTGTAAAGATGGAGGCGGCGCTGAGATGTTCATAGTGCAGTGGGAAGTGAGCAGAGACCTTCAGAACACTAGGTGACGGGGTCTGTGGCTCAGGGACAGGGCACTGCTCACCTCGCATGCCTGAGGCCCGTTCAGTCCACACACACACACACACACACACACACACACACACACACACACAACACACGCACACCACACAACGAAAACCAGGGGGTGGTGGGAAGCCAAGACAGCTGAGAAGACACTGCCTCTTCAGGCTGGAGTGTGCGGAGTTGAACGGCGGGTGTCTAAAGAGGCAGCCATGCCTGTCATTCAGCCATACGGGAGGCTGAGGAAGCAGGATGGCCAGTCAGGGTCTATCTGAGGCTGCAGAAATTCATGCGAGGCCTCCCAAAAAACTTAGTGAAAACTTATATCAAAGCAAAAAGTAAAAAGAAGTCTGAGGATTTGGCTCAGGGCTCCAGTGCTTGTCTAGACTGTACCAGTGAGAGGCGGGGGACGTGGCCCAGTGATAAGCGGTTGACCCAGAATCTCTCAGTGAGCAGGGAAAGACATCATTCTTCCATAGAGCCCTGCCTAGAAGCCCCCACTGAGGGTCAGGGCCATGGCTCCGTGGTGGGCACTTGCCCAGCATGCCTGAAGCCCTAAGATCAATCCTCAGCCATACAAAAAAGAGAAAGTTGGCAGCCTGCCTGACTCACACAGCACAACCCCGTGGTTGCGTTAGTTCTTAAGATAAGCGTAAGAAATAATCGCTGACGGCTAGAAGCTTGACACTAAAAGTTTCTACCTTGGAGGGAGAATCTAGGAAGTGGTTTCTCTCGTGGACTCGGATCATGACTCCTTGATTGGACCTGTTGCCCTGGACTCTGCAGTTTCCCCAGGTGTCTCAAACAGGTCTTTGTGCCAGCCGGGGTGGGCCATACCTACAATCACACCTGTGAGACAGGAAGATCCGGAGTTTAACGGCATCCCCAGCCAAGAGGGAGCCAGAAGCCAGGCTGGAATACGTGAGACCCTACCTCAGAAAAAGGGAAAAAAAAAAATCCTCCCACGGTCTGCACAGGACCAACCTAGGCCTTCCACCTATGAGTGACAGTTGTGTAGCTTGTTCTGTTTGTGGGATTCCTAGCAGTGGGATCAGGACTGTCCCTAATGCTTGAGCTAGCTTTCAGGGACCTATTTCTTTCTTTTCTGTTTGCTTGTTTGTTTGTTGTTGTTGTTTTGAGACAGGGTTTCTCTGTGTAGTTCTGGCTGTCCTGGAACTCGCTCTGTAGACCAGGCTGGCCTTGAACTCACTGAGATCCACCTGCCTCTGCCTCCCGAGTGCGAAGATTAAAGATGTGCACCACCTCTGGCCGGCTTTCGGGAACCCATTCCTCACACTGGGTTGCCTCGCCCAGCCTTAATACAAGGGGAGGACCTTAGCCCTACCTCCGACTGATACACCATGTTTTATTGACATCCATGGGAGGCCTGCCCCTTTCTGAACAGAAACAGAGAAGGGGTGGATGTGGGGAGTGGGGGTGCAGAGAGGAGGCCAGGAGAGGGAACGGGAAGAGAGGAGGGAGGGAAACTCCCTTCAGGGTGTAAAATAAACGAATGAAATTTAATTAATTAAAAAAATCCTCCTACATGGGATTGTCATCAGGGGGAGTTAAACAGACTCACTGAGGTTCCAGGTTCGGTTTTTATTCACCCTGAGAAGAGAAATGCAGAGTGGACATGGGTGGCATGGTGGCCATTATGGGTGCATGGCGTGGGTGACGTGGGTGGAATGTGGTGGACGTGGTGTGGGTGGACCGTGGACATGGGTGGACATGGCGTGTAGACATGGGTGGACGTTGGGGTTGGACATGGGTGGACATGGTGGATGTGGGTGGACATGGGTGGGGGTGAACATGGGTGGACGTGGGTGGACATGGGTGGACATGGGTGGACATGGTGGATGTGGATGTGGGTGGACGGAGTGGACATGAGTGGACGTGGGTGGACGTGGGTGGGTGGGTGGGTGGGTGCGGGTAGACATATGGGTGGACGTGGGTGGGTGGGACATGTGGTGAGGGTGGACATGTGGGTGGACACGGGTGGACACGTGGGTGGACCAACATGGACATGTGTACATGGGTGGCCCTGTGCTGGTGCGGGCGGTAGGGGGGTGGCCATTTACGGTAGGCAGCAAACAGGATTGGCCAAGGAGGAGTTTGGGAAACTTCCCTCCTGAAGCCTAGGAAGAGGATCAAGAGAGCTGGTCCAGTGACCCCAAACTCCTACCCACCTCTGACATCCATCCCTGTTCCATCTGCCCCCCACCTCCAGGAACACCCCTGGCACTGAAGCAGCTCCCCAAGACCTCGACCTCCCTCCGTAGCTTCCTGTATGAGTTCTGCGTGGGCCTCTCACTTGGCACGCACCCGGCCATCGTGCAGCCTACGGCATTGGCATTGAGTCAGCCAATTCCTACAGCTTCCTGACGGAGCCTGTTCTCCACGGGGACCTCATCACCTTCATCCAGCCCAAGGTGAGTAGGTCGGCCCCTGGGTATGCCTTCGTGAGCCTCACCAGGGTTTGTGGGAAGTCAAGGAACCCCAAGATCACGCTCACTGTGTCAGGCCACCCTGGTCCCCATCTAACCCCAATTTCTAGAATTGTTGGGTCATTTTAGCGTTCCTTGACTGTGTCCTATTGGGATTAACCAACCTTCACAAGCTCATAGTCTGCCCTGCTGGAGTTAACAGGCTTCATGGGCTCATCGGGTCCCATCTGGGGTCCATGAGTTCCAGCGCTAGGCCTCAGATACTTGCAAACTCATGGGACTTGTAGGCTCCTACTAGGCCTCGGAGGCCTCACAGGCTCGGACTCATGGAGGCCTTACCAGCTCACACTAGACCTGACAGCCTTGCACTGGGCCTCAGAGACCTCACAGGTTCACAGGTCTGATGGGCTCCGCTGGGCCTCCTAGGCCTTACAGGCTCACCCTGGACCTCACGGGTATCACAGGTTCACACCCCTTAGGGACACATGTCGCGCTTCACACTAACAAGTTCACACCGGGCCTCCCAGGTCTCTCAAAGCTCACAGGCCTCACTGGCATGACCTGTGAGCCTTCTCAGCTTTTCCAGGAGCTGTGCCTGGCGTTGGAAAGAATCCCTACCTCTTCCGTTTCCCTCAGCAGCTAGGGGGCAGGGGACCTTCATTATCTCTGACCCCTGCAGGTGGGTCTCCCCAGCCAGCGGTCCAGCGCTGTGCAGCCCAGCTGGCCTCAGCTTTGGAGCACATCCACTCCCATGGCCTGGTGTACCGGGACTTGAAGCCAGAGAATGTGCTGGTGTGTGACCCAGACTGCCATCGCGTCAAGCTGACGGACTTCGGCCACACCCGGCCCAGAGGGACCCTGCTCCGACTCACTGGGCCACCCATCCCCTACACGGCCCCTGAGCTGTGTGCCCCCCCACCCTTCCCCGAGGGACTACCCATCCAACCTGCCCTGGATGCCTGGGCTCTGGGAGTCCTGGTCTTCTGCCTGCTCACCGGCTACTTCCCCTGGGACCAGCCCCTGGTGGAGGCTGACCCTTTCTTCGAGGACTTCCTGATCTGGCAGGCCTCTGGCCAGCCCCAAGACCGGCCCCAGCCCTGGTACGGCCTATCGCCTGCGGCAGACACTCTCCTGTGGGGGCTGCTAGACCCTCACCCCAGGAAGAGGAACCCTGTGAGCTCCATCAAGGGCTACCTCGGCCAACCCTGGAAGCAGAGGGAGGGGGAGGCTGAGGAACTGGTAAGCTGGGATGGGAGTGGGAGACCACGGGGCTGCAAAGGGGGAGCAGCCCTGCATGCCGAGACCTGCTTAGCCCGCGCTGCCGGCTGCCGCCTCCCTCCGTTTCCAGTCTCCCCTGCCCGTCCTGTGTGTAGTCTGTATCCCTCCTTTATGCTCTGTGCGTGCGTGCGTGCGTGTGTGTGTTGTTGTGAAAGTCAGAGACTTTCGGGAGCCAGTTCTTCTTCCTCCACTTGGGCCCAGCGATGGAACTGAATTCTTTATCAGTCTTCAAGCACCTTTACCTTCGGAGCCATCTGGCTGTCTCTGGTCTTGAACTCTGGATCCTCCTGCCCCAGAATCCTGAGTCCTGGGGATACAGGCATGCACCGCGCTCAGTTCTCCCGCATAGTTGTGCACCGTCCCGCCCACCTCAGGTAGCGCCCCCACCCCAAGCCCCAGGTAAGACAGCCACCTGCCCTGGACTTCACAATCCTCGGCCCCTCCTCTACTGTGTGTTCCTTTTTTTTTTATTTTTTTTTATTTTTTCATTTTTTTTTTTTTTTTTTTTTTGTTTCGAGATAGGGTTTCTCTGTTTAGCTTTGCGCCTTTCCTGGAACTCACTTTGGAGACCAGGCTGGCCTCGAACTCACAGAGATCTACCTGCCCCTGCCTCCCAAGTGCTGGGATTAAAGGCATGCGCCACCACCGTCCGGCTGTGTTCCTTTTATTTACTTATTTGGTGTGCGCTGGATCTTTTAACTGTGTGCCCTCCCAGAGGGTGGGGTCCTGGCTCCCGCAGGACTGACCCTGCATCCTGAGCAGCGCCCAGCCTACAGCAAGCAGTCAAATCAGTAGACACCTGATCACCAGGGCTCCCCACTGGGGCCTCCCCACTCTTCACCACTGTCTTCCTGGCTTCGTCACCCCGTCTTCTCTCATGGGGCTTCACGGCACTCCAATCTGCTCCAGCTTTTTCTCCCACCCACCTGCATGCCGGGACAACCCCGCTACCCCCGCGGCCTCCGCCGCCGCCGCCGCCGCCGCCGCCATCTGAGATACTTTATGTACTCTTGCCTCAGCTGCCCTCTGCAAATAAAGTCCCCCTGGCAACTGATCTTGTGCTGTGCCTCTGTCCATTTAGGGAAGAGATGAGTGTTCTTGGGCAATGGTGAGACAGAGACAGAGGTCGTAGGGCCAAGTGGTGCTTGGGTAAGAATGTCCTGTTGGGTCTGTGACGGCAGGTGTCCAAATAGTGTCCGGGTGGCTATTTAGTTTTTAATTGTAAGAAAGAATTCGTCCTGACATGCTCACACCACAGCATGCCTGTGGAGATCGGGGGACACTTTGCAGAAGTGGGTTCTGTCATGGTGGCAGGCGTTAGTGGCAGGGCCCTTCACCTCCTGAGCCATATCACCTCACCAGTTTTCAAATGTTTTTTGTTTTAGTTTCTATAACGCAGTTTCGCTATGTAGCCCTGGTAGTCCTGGAACTCATTCTGTAGCCCAGGCTGGCCTCAAATGCACAGAGATCCGCCTGGCTCTGCCTCCTGAGGCTGGGATTAAAGGCTGCGCCACCACCGCCCGGCTGAGCCATTTATTTCTAAGAATCCTCTCTATTCTACCCAATCAAAGTCTGTGCAGTAACGATGTCATGAAAAACACGGTCCTGCTGGGGGGTTGACGCAGGTGGTGAAGCGCTGGCTATGAAAGCGTGGGGACCTGAGTTCACACCGTTTCTAAGAGCATCGTTTAAAAAAAAAAAAATCGCTGCCCTGAGGAGGGAGAGACGGCAGACGTCTGTGGTCCGCTGGCCATCCAACTTTGCGTGTGCATGCTTGTGTAAGACAGCCGGGGAGGTAGGTCAGACAGGAGCCCTCGCCAGTCCCCAGCCCTCGTCCATCAGGTCCCCCCACTCCTTCTCGCCCCCCCACACACACCCTAGCCCCTTGCTGGCAGCCGCCCCTGTTTGCAAACACGCTCTCTTCCTGTCTGCGCCCTGCCTGGCTGCAGGCCCAGGGCAAGGCTCCAAACCCAGGGACGGATCGAGTGTCCCTGGCTCCATAGCCCCCTGCACACTCCCGAGTGCCCCTGCTGTGGCTACGAGGTGCCGCCTGGTGGGGGCGGGCACAGCGTGTGTGCCTGAGTGTGGCCTGACCCCAAGGAGCCTCTGGCTCTGGGTTCCAGCCAAAGCAGTAGGGACGGCAGCGTCGGCCATCCTGGGCACCAGTGGGCGCCTCGGAGCAAAAGATCTTTAGAAAGAATCGATGGGGACACAGAGGGGGTGAGCGGCGGCGAGACCTCCTGCCACCTCCTCCGTGGGTCTAAAATAGCGCGAGCAATTAGGCCAAGAATGTGTCCCATAAAAGCGGGAGGCGCCTGACGAGGGTGTCGAGGGTAACAGGGGACTGGAGAAGGGTGGGGGGCCCGGGGTGCCTGTGGGCGTGTTAATTGGTTGGCTAGCAGAGGATTCTCTGGATTGTTAATGACAAGCATTCAGCCCCCCGTTGAACCAAGGTCAGACAACACTAACAATGCTAACTGCACCATTTCACACCAAGGACACAGGCTCGCACGCTCGCTCTCCCGCTCTCTGCTCCTCCCTCCCAACGTGCCGAAGGGGTCCCCGGACCCTCCGACTTCACTTGGGCTGTGGTGCCGCACGGCACCACACACCGGTGTTGAGCTGCAGGGGTGTGAGAAGAGGGTGTGGATAAGTGTGAGAGTGTGTGTGCAACCACAGCTCTGTGTGTGTGTGTTTGGTGTGTGCAGCCACAGCCACAAGAGTGCAGATGAAAGTGAGAATGTGTGTGCGTGTGAATGAGCTCACAAGAATGTCATGAGTGTGGGGGGAGGTGTGGCGCAGTGAGCACAAGAGCAAGAGTGATCGCAGGAGCGTGGATGCAGGAGTGTGCAAGGTAGATGTGAACATGGGAGTGTGCCTGTTTGCAGAAGTTAACGTGTGTGAGTGTGAAGGCTAAGTCCGGGGATGTGAATGTGGGTGTGACTATGAGCTTGTGCTTGTGTGTGCAGGAGTCAGCACCATGAAAGTGGGTGGGTGTGATACGAGATGCATGCATGAGATGTGAACAAGTGTGGATATGGGTGCTTGTGAGCATGAGCATGTGGACATGAGTGAGTTAGAGGTGCTAGGACCAGTGTGTCACAAATGTGGCTATGTGAGTGTGCAAGGGTGCAGGCCAACGCACGAGTGTGAAGTGAATGAGCATGTGGGTGACTGATTATGAAGTGGGGGTGTAAGATTGAGTGTTCATGTGGACATGATAGTGTTTGTGTGTGTGGAAGTTGAGTGTGGCATGGTATGAATGTGAGTATGCACACGTGTAGGAGCAGGAGTGAAATGTGAGGGAAACGTGGAGCTATTGAAGTGTGAGTGGACATGTGTGGTGTGGAAGTGATTGCTAGGGCTCATCAGTGTGATTGTGTGTAAAGGCGGGTGTTGAGCATAAGTGTGCATATGTACAAGAGTGAACTGGGTGGTGTGAAAATAAATGCAAATATGAAGTGTGGGTGGGAGTGAAAAGACTGTTTATGTGTGCTGGACTGTGGACCTGAGTGTGAGAGTGCACAAGAGTGTGTTTGTGTAAAAATGTTCACTGTGCAGGAGCATGAATATGTGTGAACATGAAGTATGTGTGTGAGGGTAAGGGCAGGTGTGAACATGAGGTTGTGTGTGCAAGAGTGAACACAGGTGTGTAAAACTGTGAATATGATCTATCCAGGTGAGTGTGAATAAAAGTATAGATGTGTGTGGGTGTGAGCTTGGGCATATAACGTACGTGTGTGGGTGTGGAGGTGAGTGCTAGGGTTAGTGTGATCATGAGTGTGATCTTGTGCTCAAAGAAGGGTGTTAACATGAGTGTGCACACGAGCAGGTGTGTGAATATGAAATGTGGGTAGACGTGAAGATGTGTGTTGTATGTGTGTGAGTGTAAATGAGCATGGACATGAGTATGTTGCATAAATGTGTTCATGGAAGAGTGCATGCTGTGTGTGCAGGGTCACGAATGTGTGTGTGAACATGAGGTGTGAGGGTGTGGGGTTAGTTATGAATGCGAGTGTGCAGGTGTGTCCACAGGTGTCGACACGAGTGCAGGTACACGGGAGTGAGCGTGAGCTTGAGTGTGTGAGAGCTTATGAGTGCGGGCACAAATGTGTGGGTACGCACAGCGTGCTCAGGTGGTATGAATCAGAGTTACGAATGTGAGGAGCAGTGAGCGAGCCAAGGCGCGACAGGAGCGTGGGTGTGCAGGGTGTGTGAAGATGGGGTGAGTGGCCGTGAGTGGGTCAGGGTGGGGGAAGTGCGAGGTGCAGATGAATACGGTTGTGTCTCTGAGTTGTGGCACCTGATCGGTAAAGACCGAAAGCCAAGCAAGGAACACTGCAGACCCTGAGCACAGCCCCTCCGTTAGGGACAGGCGAGGGCGTGGCAAGCGGCCCCTCACACGCGTGAGCAGCTTTTCACCGACATCGGGGCCAGTGAGAGGGACCAGTGAGGAAAGGCGCTTGCCGCCAAGCCCGATGGCTGAGTTCCCTCCCCGGGTCCCACGTGGTGGGAGGAGAGAACAGACTCCTGCAAGCTGTGCTCTGACCTCTACACTCGCGTGGGTGGCGCGTGTGCCCCCCCCCACATGCACACACATCATGTATGTAACTTCCACGATGACCTTCCACCAGACCCAGCAATTCCAGACCTAGATTCACACCCAGGACAGGACACAGGGCCACACACAGTACAGAGAGATGGCTCAGCCAGCGTGAGTCCTGAGTTCAGGGACCCAGTACTCACATGAACAGCGTGTGCAGCCCGAGTGTGCCCGCAATTCCAGGGCTAGGCAGGCGTGGACAGGGAGACCCCCTAGCTGGGACGAGGCCTGAGCGTTCAGCCCTCAGCTGGACTCTAAACCACCCAACACCCAGGCAGCGTGAAGAAGAAAGAAAGAACCGGAGGGTGGGGAGTAGGGCTGTGAACCGCTGCCCTCCAGATGTGCCATGGCCGCTGCACACCACAGCTGTGGTTATCTGCACAAGGCTGGTCCAGCGACACTCGGCGAGACGGATGGGGGAGAGGCTCAAGGGCCCCGCCCCACGCCTCTCTGAGTGACTAGTTGGTAGTTAATTGTGGAGGTTACACACTGTTGCCAGTAACCGTAATTAAACTCAGTGGGGAAACAAAATATAAACATGGAAGTAAGAAAATTAGCTGGGAAGAAAGGGTCCAACAGGAGGAGAGGGGCATGAGAGAGAGACGGCATACAAATGACTAAAATTCATTATAGACATGAATGAAATTGTCAGGGTTTTGTTTTCTCTGTGTATCCCTGGGTGTCCTGGAACTCCATCTATAGACCAGGCTGGCTTGAACTCACAGAGATCCGCCTGCCTCTGCCTCTCAATGCTGGGATTAAAGGCATGCATCACCACCGCTGGCAATACCTTATAATTTTTTGATAGAGTGTTTGTCTGCACATATGCCTGCAGCCAGAAGAGGCATCAGATCATATTATATGATGGTTGTGAGCCACCATGTGCGCTGCTGGGAATTGAACTCAGGACCTCTGGAAGAGCAGCCAGTGCTCTCAACCACTGAGATATCTCTCCATCTCAGGTGGGTTTTTTTTTTTTAAAGATACTTGCTGCCAAGCCTTACAACTTTATAATTTATTTTTATTTTTATGTGCATTGATGTTTTGCCTGCATGTGTTTCTGTATGTGGGTATTGGATCCCCTGGAACAGGGGTTATAGACGTGTGACCTGCCGTGTGGTTGGGTGCTGGGAATCGAACCCAAGTCCTCTGGAAGAGCAACCAGAGCTCTTAACCACTGAGTCATCGCGCCAGCCTTGTTTGTTTTAAAGTGGAAAACAATTGCAGAAGACATCTGACGTGGACGCCTGGCTTCCGCACATACACACATGTGCCACACACATGCTCACACATACAAAGGCTGCACACACGTATACACAGCATCACCCAGAGAGTGGAGACAATGCAGACATCAGACGAACCAACGCATGAACACAATGTGACTCACCTGTGTGTGAGATACTATCAGGTCACGATAAAAGAAACGAGTCGGGCACCCGTCCTGGGTGTCACAGAGGCGCCGTGAACCGTCGATGCCAAGTCAAAGAAGTGGTCACAGAGGGCCACAGACGGCAGCTGCACTCATAGGAAATATGTAGACCAGACCCCCACAGTCGTGACGGAGCTGGCGGGGCAGGAACTGAGGTGCAGGGGTGGCAGGGACTGCTGAGGGCCATGGATTTCCATCTCACGGGCAGGGCATGTTCTTAGGTGAGATTTCGAGGAGCACTGCTCACAGCCAGGGAGCTGGACAGGTGGCTCAGCAGTTAAGAGCACTCGCTGATCCTGCAGAGGACCAGGGCTCACTTCCCCGTGCGCACGCACGCGCACACACACACACACACACACACACACACACACACACACGGCAGCTCACAACCACCCATCACTCCTGTTCCAGGGCATGGGATGTCTCATGGCCTCTGTGGGCATCAGACACACCCACAGAGTACAGACATACATGCAGGCAAATACTAGGCGGGCATGCAGATCTCTGTGAGTTCGAGGCCAGGTTTCTCTCTTTTTCATTCTTTTTCTTTTCTTCCTTCCTTTTTCCCTTCCTTCCTTCCTTCCTTCCTTTTTCTTTTTTTTTTTTAAGACAAAGTCTCACTCTGTAGCCCTAGCTGGCCTCAAACTCACAGAGATCCACCTGCCTCTGCCTCCTAAGTACTGAGATTAAAGGTGTGCCACCACCACCACCACCATCCCCCAACTTTCTTTTTAATAGCAACTGCCCACTACCATGCCTCTTGCAGGAAAGAAGGTCAAAATTCACAGCCTAGTGCCTGTGTGGAGAGACAAAAGGCCCAGCGTTCTTCTCATAGGTAAGCTTTTGTTGTTTTGTCTGTCTGTCTGTCTGAGTCAGTCTTGTGTAAGCCAGGCCGACTTCAGACTTCCTGTGTAGCCAAGGATGACCTTCAACTCTTAATCCTCCTGCCTCCATCTCCTTAGAGCCGAGCTTACAGGCACACACCACTACACCCACTTTAGGCAGTGCCGGGGATTGAACCCAGGGCCTTGTGCATGCCAGGCAAAACTCTACCACCTGAGCTGCAGCCCCAGCCCAGCCCTGAGTAACAAATTATAACTAGATGTGCTAAGACTCAGGCTGTGATTTGACAGGTCTTGGAGGTTTGTTCCTGAGCAACTTCCAGAGAGCTGAATGCTGGGCGCTCCTTGCCACGCTTCAGGGTGTAAGCGATGTGAGGTTATAGTGCGGGTCTAAGTTTTCTCTACCGGCCGTCACAGCCCAGGTGGATAATGACAGATCCTCATTTGCTTGATGTGTATACGGTGTGTTGGTGTGTGTGTGTGTGTATGGTGTGTGTATGGTGTGTTGTGTGTGTGTATGTGTGTGTTGGTGGGTGTGTGTGTATGGCGGTGTGTGGGTAGGTCTAATGGAGTTCGGAGTTTGGGGTTTATCTGCACCCGCCGAGCTTGCTCACCCTATGCAGCTACTGTTGGCTGGCAAGCGGACCCGGAGCTCAGCTGTCCCCGCGGAGGTGTCGAGGGTCAGGGCCAGCAGCGGGTGGAGTTGGCTCCCCCTCCTGGCTGTGGGCCCCGGGGCCAGATGTTTGGGCTTAGCTGCCGGGCCAGGCAGGATAGAATGGCTGAGTAATTAGGTACCCGCTTGTTTGGGGCTGGCCGAAGGTAGCGGGTGGGGAGACCTCGGGCTAGAACGCCCATCTCACACCCACACACCTCTGCTTCGCGGAGGAGCCAAAGGCCGCGCCTCAGGCTGGGCCCTCCGGCACTTTCGGAGAGATGACTCCCAGTTAGGGCCCACCTGATCCCACCCAGGGATAGAGGCCACGGTTTCTTCCAAGCTGGGGTACTGCTCTGTGACACCCCAACGAGCCAGGACAGGAAGGAGAAGCAGCAGAAGCCCTACCCTCCCGAGGTTAGCTGTCAGTAGTTATTTAAGTCTCCGGCTTAATGAGATCGGGGACCAGAGAGTTCCCTGCATGTGCCTTTGCCTGTTGGCGGATCAGAGTGTCCATCTATCAAGACCCCCGGACATATCCTCTTCCCTGCCCAAACCCAGTAACTGGACCCTGCTGGCCTTTGTAGGGGAGCAGGGGCGCCAAGCTCCATCACCTTCTGACCTCTGAGCCGTGATCTGGGAAGAGGAGGAGGGACCATTTTCCTGGCCAGGATTGCAGGGGTCAGAAACTGGAGTGCGGAGGGGATGGGGCGGGTGAGGTGGTGTCTTCCAAGCTAGCCCTCGGTTTACAGACCAGCAAGGGTAGGTTCAGACATAGGAAGGGACCTGCTCGGGTCACTAAGACAGGGAAGTCGTGAACGTCCTCATCTGGAACCCAGGACAAGGTCAAAGCAGGGGCATGTCCATCGTTCTTCCGGGGTTGGGTCCCAGTTCTACCGTGTGCATTTGGTGATGAGCTAGACTGCTCTGAGTCCTTTCTGTGACGCAGATCAAGGTTTCCTCCCTTGCAGGACTATAGCGTGGATGGCAGGGCATTTATCTAGAGTCCAAGCTCCGAGAGGTGGTACAAGCCTGTAATCCCAGGACTCGGGAGATAGAGAGGCGATCAGGAGTTCAAAATTCAGCTACAGAGCTTGACGCCAGTCTGGACTGCATGACTCTCTGTCTCTGTCTCTATCTCTGTCTGTCTGTCTGTCTCTCTCTCTCTCTCTCTCTCTCTCTCTCTCTCTCTCTCACACACACACACACACACACACACACACACACACACAACACAACACGGTTAGGCACAGAGAGGCATAGTTAGATAGTCTGGGATCACTTTTCCATTAACTCATTCACCTTACGGGGACATATGGGGAGGTAGAGGACAACTTATGGTAATTGGTTCTCTCCTTCCGTTATTTAGGTTCCAAGGGATCAAACTCGGATCACCCAGGCTTACATAGCAAGTGTCATCTCACTAGCCCTGGGCTCGCTCTGGTAAGAAGGCATCTATCACATACCATCTCTACCCATACATGAACTGAGTCATTGGTAACCTCACCCCTTGATGTGATTAATACTCCCATTTTACAGATGAGAAAGCTGAGGCTGTGAGAAAGAAACAAAAAACCCCAGAGGTGTACGGGCTGCCCGCAGCCAAGCCTGGACTCAAGTCCGGGTGATCTGATGCAGCCACGTAATACTATCTTAAGAGCAAGGTCCCCGAGCTGGGAATGAAGTTCAGTTGGTAGAATGCTTGCCCAGCATGCATGAAACCCTAGGCTCAGTAATGCACAGAATCAGGTGTGGTGTTGCACATCTGTAATCCCAGCACCCCGGAGGTACAGGCAAGAGGGTCAGGAGCTCAAGGGCATCTGCGACATGCTGAACCAAAGGTCAGATTGGGCTACCCGCATGAACCCTTCTCTCAGGAGGGTCTGGAGTAGACAGGCTTGGGTTGCCATGGGGCACAAAATGGGGACAGCAGGCCAGTCACTCATCTCCTGTGCACTGAGCCTAAGCACCCTCAGAAACACAATGTCACCATCCAGTCATCTCCACATGCCCATGAGGCATGCACTATTATTATCCCCATTTATGGGTGGGAAACGGAGACTAAGAGGCCCGGGAGCTGGCTCGGGACAGCCCCTAGCAAGGGCTCCTCCCCGGCGTCCGGGCTGCGAGTGCATCTCCTCATCTGCTGAGCTGTGGTAACAGTACCCTCCCCAGCCAGCGTTAACGGAGATGGAATGACAGCCGGCTGCGGAAACCGGCAGTTCTCAAGCCCATCGGGTTGCCTTTCCCAGGGGTTGCCCGAGACCGTCCCGCACACCAGGTATTTGCATTTACTGTTCACAACCATAGCAAATTAGTTACAAGGTAGAAAGGAAAATACTGTTATGGTTGGGGGTCACCACAACATGAGGAACTGTATGCAGGGGTTGCAGCAGCGTTGGGGAGGCCGAAAACCGCGCAAACAGTGTTGACACAGACGCACGGTAAGTGCCAGTCCCTGTGACGGCAACGCTATCCTGCCCATTGGGACTTACGGGCCGTGTGCTCTGTTCTTAAAGCTGGGCTCACCGCGGCTAAGACAACTTCCTGCCTGCACGGATTCATCACTGTCAGGACTCACCATGATCACCACAAGCACGATCAAGGTCATCACCAGCATGGCTAGTGTATCAATGCCATCGCCATGTCTGCATTATTAACGTCATCACTCATCGTCACCTCCCATCACCACCGTCCTCATCACCCATCACTACCATCCTCAGGCTCACATCATCATCAACCCCTTCACCGTCACCGCCTGATATCATCAATACCATCATCATATTATCACCACCATCCCCACAGTCATATTACCTTCACATCATTACCGTCATGGTGACCTTCACAACCCCCACAGTCATATGATTGATTACCTTCACATCATCACCGTCATGGTGACCTCCACAATTAATGCCCATCCTCACCACCAACACACTCACGGCCACTAACATCGCACCAATGACCATCGGCATCACCTTTATTACCAACACCATCACCACCGCGACCATCATCATAAGCACCATGGTGTCACCCCCGCCCGCCATTATCACTGTCAACGCCACCATCACCCACCACTCACCCCATCATCACGTCGCTACAATTATTGCCTTCACGTTCGGCATCATCACCGTCACCATTACCGTAGCATGTGTGGCGTTGACAAGTTAGGGTCAACATTGTGACTCTGTCCCTCCAGGGTCCCCCTCCCCCAGTAACAACACCCACGCTCTGTTGGTAGAATACTTTGGTTTTCTCGTGTTTGTTGAGAGGATCTCTAGCACCCCGAGTTTCAGAGTGGGTCACACGTCTCCCCTCAGAGGCCTCTCCTCCTCCGTGGTGGTGGGGGTGGTGGGCACAGGCGTGCTGGGGGGCCAGGCCACCTCTGCTAGTCTCTTCACAGTCTCACTCAGCTGCCCCAGGCCCTGAGCGGCCTCCACCAACTGGACTAGGCCCAGCCCCAGGACTCGCCGGTCCCGCCGGTCTTCTTCCAGGACCTGCGTCAGCCTCTGCAGCCGGTCACCCACCTCCCTCACCGCGGCCACCAGCTCCACCAAGGCAGGTGGCTCGCAGGCCATGACCCTTACCGGTGGTTCTGGGGACACACATGGCCCAAGGGGACCTGGGTTGGGATAAGGGCTTGGCCCTTGAGTGAGGTGGTCAGGGGGAGGTTGGTCCATGGGTGGGCCATGGAGGAGAGGTGAAGGTCGGAGGGTCACGGTGGGGTCTGAAGTTGAGTGTGAGGTCTGGATAGGTGGAGAGGTTAATTTGGGGCTCTGGTCCCGGGGGGTTTGGAGACCTCCGTGGACAGTGGGTCCGTGCTTGGGGCTGGAGAGGCCTGGAGGGGTCAGACTCGGGGGCTGGAGAGGGCTCCGGGTTCTGCATCGGGGATGTGGCCGTGGGACGGGCTCCCCCAAGGTCAGCTCTGGGGGAGGCTAGGCTTGGGTTCTGGAGGGCGAGAGGGAAATTCTGTCTCCAGGGAGGGTGGGAGGGAGTTTGTGGGCGTGGCAGGGGCTGAGGAAAATATGGGGGTTGGTGGGAGATTGGGGGGGGCAGTGGGGTGAGGGGGTCCTGGGAAGCTGAGGGACTGCGGTATGTTGAGGGTTATGGTGGGTTTCAGGGTGGTGGGTTCAGGGGTGGTGGGTTCGGGGTGGTGGTGAGTTCAGGGTGGTGGTGGGGTGAGGGGTGGTGGGGGGTTCAGGGCGGTGGTGGGTTCAGAGTAGTGGGTTCAGGGGTGGTGGGGGTTCAGGGGTGGTGTGGGGTGAGGGTTTCAGGGTGGTGGTGGTTCAGGTGGTGAGGGGTGGGGGTTCAGGGGGTGGTGGTAGGGTTGGGGTGGCGGGTTCAGGGACGGGTGGTGAGTTCAGGGTTGGTGGGGGTTCAGGGGCGGTGGTTCGGGACGGTGGTGGGTTCAGGGGTGGTGGGTTCAGGGGCGGTGGTGGGTTCAGGGCGTGGTGGGTTCAGGGGCGGTGTGGTAGGGTGAGGGTTGTGAATGGCTTTGGGGGGGTCCTGGGGCTCACGGGGAGGTCTGAGGAGTCAGAACCCCCCGGGTCTACTTTGGGTGTTGTGCCCAAGTCTGGGGTTGCGTCGGATTCTGGAGACAGCTCTGAGGTAGGGGGGAGGCTGGTCACTTCTGAGAGCGCAGAGGAGTCCGAGGTTAGCCCTGTAGGGGAGGCGGGTGCGGGGCTGCGGGAGTGCTCTGGGATGGGAGCTGGAGGCAAACTGGCCCAGAACCTGGTGGAGTCGGAGCCGGGCAGAGAGGGCGCCGGGGTGGGTGGGGGTGTCTGGGAGGGTCTGTGGGCCTCCCCGCTTGGAGGCCGAGGCAGGGATGAGCTGGGGCCAGGAGCCAGAGGTCGGCCGTGAGCCAGGAGCTGGGGACGAGGTGGCGGGCGCTGTCCTGGCCGAGGTGGGCCGCGGCAGCCGGCGCTCAGGCTTTGGCTTCCTTGGGGAACCTGGAGGAGAAGGAAAGCGGGGCGCCGATCGGTCTGAGGTCAGTTTGCCCCACCCACCGCGTCCCGGAACGCCCCTTGAGGAGCGGCCCAATGGGAAGGCAGCGATCTTCGTGACATCATGGGTCACCGGCAGACTTCACCAGGCCCTAGTGCCCCCCTCGTCTCCGCCTGTGGGGTTCCTGCCGCCACCTGGTGGCCTCTGAGGGAAGGTACGTGGATGCAAGGAGGGGAGAATTCCGGAGGGCATGAGGAAAAGTCCCGGGGACCAGAATGAATGGACAGCCTTTGGGGTGCAGAAATACGGTGAGATCGCTAGTGAACACCCACGGTGAGACTATGCAGTAATTAACTTCACGGTCGGTTGGCTGCGTTTGGATTCACCTAGGGAACGCAGCTCTGGACGTGTCTGTGTGGGCGTTTCCAGAGAGATTTTACCGAACAGGGAAGAACCACCCTGATTATCCCATGGGCTGGGGTCCTAGACTAAATAAAAAGAAGTGACCTTCGTTAGGTGTGGTGGCGCACGCCTTTAACCCCAGCTCTCGGGAGGCGGAGGCAGGCGAACTCTCTATGAGTTCGAGGCCAGCCTGGTCCACATAGTGAGTTCCAAGACAGCCTACAGTTACATAGTGAGAGCCTGCCTTGAAATAAACCAACCCAAAGGATGTGAGTGAAGTACCCAAATTTATCTCTCTGCTCTGTGGCTGCAGGTGCAACGTGACCAGCTGCCCCATGCACCCGCTGCCCTGACGTTGGCGGACTATACCTTCACACTGTGAGCTGAAGTAAAGCCGCCTGTAAGTGGTTTTTTTTTTTTTTAGGGGGCGGGAGCAGGCAATGAAAAATGTAACAATTACACCCTGTCTCAAAAACATCATCATTTTCTGATTTGCGCAGTGATTTGCACAGTCTAGATCCATTGACGTCTGGTCCGTGTGACTTTGCTGCGGGAATAGCTCAAGAAACTGGGGGCTGTTCAGCGCCATCCCTGGCCCCTGCCCACTAAGCCCGATGGAATACTAGGGATGTGGTGAATGCAGGGGCACTTACCCAGTATGCGCAGAGCCCTGGGTTTGGTAAAGGACCACAAAGAAAAATATCAGATGCCGGAGTCGGCAGACTCAGGAGGCAAGAGTGGTTGGCACAAAGCCTGGCAGTTTGGCTTTGGTCCCCAGGCTGTCCCTCCCAATAATCAAATAAATGTAAATAAGGAAATAAAAGTTGGGGGACGCACGCCTTCAATCCAGCACTCGGGAGGCAGAGGCGAGCGGATCTCTGTGAGTTCAAGGCAGCCTGGTCTACAGAGTGAGAATCCAGGACAGCCAGGACTGTTACACAGAGAAACCTTGTCTCAAAAAAGAAATACAAATTATCATTGGGTAGATGCCTTGCCCCTGGTCATGGCACCCCAAATGCCTTTAGAATCACTGTGTGCTGCTTAGAACAATCCCCTCAGGTAAGCTCCAAATAATGACGCTTGTTGAAGGCTGTCCTGCTGTTGGGTCTGAGGTAAGGATTGGGTTACCCCTGGGAACCCAGAGCCATCTCCCGCACCCCACACACAAGGTCCGCAGGCCTCACCTGTGTCTGCACGGCTCTCTCGGAGCCGGAAAGGGGTGGCCTGGGCTCTTGCCGGTGCCTCTGGTGACAGCGGGTCTGGGTTGGCTTGTGGTGGGGGTCCCTTTGTGGAGGTGCGACAGACCCCTGCGCGCAGGCGTATCCCACGTCCAGGAGAGCTCATAACGACCCTGGTCATCTGCAGGTGTGTGAGGAAGAGGGCTGAGTCCTTCCTGCCACCTTCAGCCCCCTGGCAATTTACCACAGCAGGGGCTAACCTGTCACTCAGCCCCCTCAACAACCTACGTCACCTCGGCCACCAGTCAGCATGCTCATGGCTACTAGAAGCAGAAGCTGATGAAATGACCTCATAAAGGAAATAGAGGTATTACTTCCATTCCCCCGAGGCCCCCGACCTTGGGTACAAACCCTCATCATAACTGAACTATCATATACTGTCCCAAACCGTCTTTTTTTTTTTCTTGAGCCATAGCATGCACATACACACATGCACACAGACACAAGCACAAATAAATAAATAAATTAAATAAATAAATAAGTGGATGAATAGAAATAATCAATAAAAAGAAAAAGCAGATTCCCCAGTTTTATAAATCCTTGGACTATAGAAACATTTCCAGGCTGGAGTGAACAAGAAAAAATAAAGACATAGTTAAGGCCAGAGAGAGACGGCGCTGCTGTCTTTGAAGAAGGAAGGGGCCGTGTCTGGAAAAGTCAAGAGGGCGATTCTCCTTCGGGGACCTGCCCTGCCAAAACTGATCTTGGCTCAGTGAGACCCATGCATTCTCACCTGCAGAAGATCAAGAAAGCGTGTGTTTAAGGCACTGGACCTGTGATGTCATAACGGCCAGAGAGATAAATGTAGGTGCTTCTTGGAGCTTAAAGTCTATCCTTGTTTGGGCAGGAGAAACCACTCAGTGGCTAAGAGCATCCATTTCTATGCAGAGGACCCGAGTTAGGCTCCCAGAACACAATTCAGACAGTTCACAACTGTCTGTAACTCCAGCTTCAGATGCGGCACTGCTGTGTGTGTGTGTGTGTGTGTGTGTGTGTGTGTGTACAAATAAACTAAATTTTTTTGAGACAGGGTCTCTGTACATATCTCTGGCTATTCTGGAACTTGTTATATAGACCAGGTTTAGCTTCAAACTCACAGAGATCCACCTACCTCTGCCTCTGGAGTGCTAGGATTAAAGGTGTGCCATCACCATCTAGTCATAAAAATAAAGCTTTTTATGTTTCTTTGTTTGTTTTCCAAGACAATGTTTCTCTGTGTAGCTCTGGCTGCCCTGGAACTCACTGTGTAGATCAGGCTGGCCTCACATTCAGAGATCCACCTGCCTCTGCCTCATGAGTGCTGGGATCAAAGGCATGTGCCATACCATCTGGACATAAAATAAATCTTAAAAATAAAAAATCCTAGCCCTGTGACTCTGCAAGTTTTTTTTTCCCAAAGAAAGGCCTTCGGTCCTCTTTCTGGGCCAGTGAGGAGATGGCCCACTGGGTAAAGGTACTTGCTGTGTACCTGACGACCTGAGTTGGATCCCCAGAACTCCTACGGTGGAAGTAGAAAACCAGCTCATGCAAGTTGTCCTCTGCTCTCCACATGTGACATGGCACACACACATATGAATGAATTAAAAACCGATTCCCTTCCTGCTGGCCTCTGCTGGTGGATAATATCACATTTCTAGAAGGTTTCTCTTGATTTCTCTACTACAACCAATCATTCCAACCTTGGGATCCTGCACCTGTGGGTCATTGTAATATAACACTCTACCAACAGTGTTTTCCATTCTAGGTGAGTTCATGGGCATCCTGCACATCGGAATGGGACATGTAGTCACACAACTCGCTCCAGTCCCTGTGGCGTCTAGACTGGAGTCCGCCGATGAGTCAGGTGCCAGACTTGCGCTTTGAGTGACCGCACACATCACCCCAACCCAACGTTGGTGCCTGCCTGCATCCTACCACTGGGAGGGAGTTCAAGGCTTGCCTGGACAATGTAGTTGACATCCAAGCCAGCTGGGGCTGTGGAATAAGATGGTCTCAAAAGCAAGCCAAGAGCTGGGAGATAGAATCTCCGTTTGTAAAGCGCTTGCTTTGCAAACACAAGGAACTGAGTGTGATCCTCAGAGCACACGTTTAAAGAAAATAAAAAGCTGGGCATGCTGGCCTCTTAAAATCCCAGCACTGGGGAAACAGAGACAGAGGATCTCCCAGGCGTATCAGCCACCAGGCTGGCCTCACTGACCAGCTCCAGGCCACCATCTTGGCCAAACACCCCCTGCCTTCTCCTAAGTCTTGCTACACGGAACTGTCCCGAGAGTTCCCTTGCACCGTTTGTAATTCTGCATTTGTTTCCCCGTGGAAAAGATCCCCCTGCCTCAGGATTCGCCGCCTCCACAGTGGCGGGTGCCTCGCATGTGATCAATTCCACCACGAGAGGGCGCTGAAGGGCAGGGAAACGGCCCCGATTGTGCAGAACAAAGGTTCTGGAACTCCGGCCACACCTGATCGAGGACCAGGGTCTCTAGGAGATCATTTCCGGCTCCAGCATCCCAATACCAACCCTAACACCAGCATGAGATACTGCCGGGTCCAAGTCACAAGTCCCTGAGCCCGCTCCCTGGCTAGACTCTACAGGTGGCCAGGCTGGATCCTGGGGACCAGTCAAAACGCGCCGCCCCCTGTGATGTAATGAGGTGCGAGGCAGAGGAGCGGGTCCCTGCCCAGCCAGGCCTGACTGCGCACGCCGGGCTGGGGAAAGAATGATCCTCCCAGCAGCGACAGGCAGAGAGATACACAGCAGAGGCCGTGATTGCTCCCAGTCAAAGTGGAGAGAGTGAAGACAGAGGAAAACAGCGGGGTGCGGAAGGGAGCGGGTGGGGCAGAAATAGTGTCGCACAGGGAGAGACAGAGAAAGAAAGGATGGAGGCCAGTGGAAGGAAAATCAGAAAGCGTGACTCGGAACACGACAGGAGCGGGCCGGAAAGAGATGGGGTACATGTGGTGCCCCGTGCCTGCAATCCAGCATTTGAGAGGAAGGGTGCAGACAGGGAATCACGGACAGCCTCAGCTACATAGTGAATCCCAGCCTGGGCTATCAAAGAGCTTATCAAGAAAGAAAGAAGAGTGAGGGAGGAAGTGGAGGAAGGAAGGAAGGAGAGAAAATGGGGCGGGACACGCATGCACATACATACACAACGTAGTGAGATTTTTTTAAAAGAAAAAAGTGAGGGCCGGGCGGTTGGTGGCGCACGCCTTTAATCCCAGCACTCGGGGAGCAGCAAGCCAGGCGGATCTCTGTGAGTTTCAAGGCCAGCCTGGGCTACCAAGTGAGTTCCAGGAAAGGCGCAAAGCTACACAGAGAAACCCTGTCTCGAAAAAAAAAAAATTAAAAAAAAAAAATAAAAAAAAAAGAAAAAGTGAGGTGCTGGAGAGATGGCTCAGCGGTTAAGAGCACTGGCTGCTCTTCCAGAGGACCTGAGTTCAATTCCCAGCACCCACATGGTGGCTCACAGCCACTGTAATGAGATCGGCGCCCTCTTGGCTGAAGACATACATGCAGACAGAACACTGTATACATAATAAATAAATAAATCTTTTTAAGGAAAGGAAGACACAAAAAGAAAGAAAGTGAGAGGAGAGGCTGGAGAGATGGTTCAGCGGTTACGAGCTCACACGGTGGCTCACAACCATCTCTAACTCCCGTTCCAGGAGCTCTGGCGCCCTCTTCTGGCCTCTGGGGGATTGTATGCACATGGTGCACAGATAAGGATTTGGGCAAAAACACCCACACCCATACAATAATAAATAAAACAAAAAATTTAAAGAGTGGACGGAATGCAGAATTTTAAAGGAAACTGAGAAAGAAAATACAAGATACCACATGGGGGTGTGGGTGGAGAACAGCTCTAGAGATGAGGAAGGGGAGAAGGTGGAAATGGAATCAATCGGGGAGAAAGACACCAGGAGAGGAAAAAGAAAACGGAGTCGAAAGTGCAGATAATAAAGTCAAGGAGTTGATAAGGGAAGGGATGTGAGCAACGGCGTGTGCAGGAGAGAGAGAGAGCGTCCGTGGGGCCGCAGGAAGTGCCCCGAGGAAGACAGCTGGGTAGGAGGTGTCCAGAGAACACCCTGGGTGCAGCTCGAGATCTCCGTGTGGGCAGCCAAGAGGGAAGGACACAGGCTATAGCGAGACAGAAGCCATGGTGCAGTAGAGGGACAGATAGCTGCAGAGTGAGATGTTGACCTGCTGGGCAGGAGGCAGAACCCGGGCCCCAGGGATCCCTGCCCGGGTCTGAGATCAGCTGACAAGGACCGAGTGTGGCCTGCCAGCTCACTTTCCCAGTAGCTGGGGTAGGAAGCGTGTGCTGACCGGGTAACCCTGAGCTGGGGGTTCTGGGTCATTCCCAGAGATGCTCCGGCCTGAGGGGGTCAGGCTGGTGTGTCACGGGCACTTCCTGGTCCCTCAGGACTTGCTGGTACCCTCTGATCTCTCAGACCCCCAAGCTGTCTCTCTGCGCTCTGGAGGAGATGAATACTGTCCAATCAAGGACGGAACACATTCAGGATGTCTGGGTGGATCCAGGGAAAGCCTGCAGGGCCGAGGGGCCCTGGGTCAGCTCAGTTAGAAGGATCTGGATGGCTGGCCATGGTGGCACCCATTTGTAATGCCAACACTTGGGAGGGGAGACAAGAGGACCAGGAGCTCAGGGCAAACCTCGGCTACATAGCAAGTTCAAGGCCAGTCTGGGCATACATGATATATCATCTCAAAAAACAAACCAGGTAGGCCACCTGGCAAAAGTACCTGCTGCCAAGCTTATCAACCCGAGTTTGATTGCTGGGACCCCCCTCCTGGAGGGAGAGCTCGGCAAATGCACCCACACAAGTTCCCGGTCAAGCCCCTCACCTGTGTCCGTAAGCCTCTGTGTTGCTGAAGAGGGGACTTCCGGGTTCCTAGTGGTAGCCCAGGAGAGAGTCTGTCCAGGCCATGCTGCCACAGTGGTCCCTTTGCTCAGGTCCTCTCCTGAAGTGGGGTCCCAAGTCCAGGAGGGGTAATCATCGTCATCTGGGTAGCCTGGGGAGAGCATGTGTCCCTTTCTGTTATCCGAGGTTCTTACCACTGTACTTCCCTTCCGGAGTCTCCTTCGGGAGCCCTGCCGGGCGCCCCCACCCTGACCCCCCTCCGGCCAGGTCACCCCGGGCCACTCTGACCCCCTCCCTCAGCCTCCCTCCCTGTTCCCCGGTACCGGTGCAGGTGAGCACCACGTCTTCCTCGTGGTCACAATTGTGCTTCCCCCACGCGCCCGAGGGGCAGTCGCTCAGGGAGGTCTCACTCCCCTTACAGCCCATGTCGTCCAACCAGATGGGCCCGGTCCCAGGGCCGTAGTGGGTTTTGCCTACTCGGGCCGGACCTTTCCACAGCCCAGCTCCCAGCAGGCGACTGTGGCGTCCCGGAGGTCCCAGCTGTCGTCACAGACCGTCCCCCACCGCCCAGCATGCCACACCTCCAGCGGCCAGCACACCTGTTGGGCCCATCGGCCAGGCGGACCCGGAAGGGACCTGGGGGGTGTGGGGGAGCCCTCGGGTTAGGAGGTAAGGGGAACTGCCTCGCTGCGGTTTCCCGACCCCTTTGAGCCTCCGCCACTCACCCGATGGTACAGGGTCTCCAGCAGATGGGGAGGGGGCTGGATCCTGGGATGACTCCAGAGAACCTTCTGGGCTCTCACCAGACGGCTCCAAGGAGGCCTGAGGGATTTGTGTGATGGTGCCTCAGAGGTCACTTCTTGGTGCCTTGAATAGACAGTGATGCTACAGCCTCCGAGGTCCACTCCCAGGGGACCCTGGGAGTCGCCTTTATAGTGGTGTGTGACGTCTGTCTGTGGGGAGCCTCCGTGGTCAGTCTTTTGGGTGACTCAGAGGTACGTGGGGTTAGATTAGCGTGCTTGGGGTGCCTGGACCCTGGAGCGTTTAGTAGGTGGTATCCCAGGGGGTTGGGTGGTTGGTCTTTTTGCATTTTTAGGCACCCACTTCTTAGTACTCTTACGCTTTCGCTTTCCCAGGAGCCTTTGTGGTTTTCTCTAGCACACTGGAGGTGAGGCTGGCAGAGGCCTTGGTGGCCAGCTCTCCTGGAAGCCAGGCATCCTGATCTCTACCCAGCCCAGGGAGCCAGCTCCAACTGAAGGGGTCTGAGATGGTATCCAGGCCAGGGTCCCTAGGATGCCGGGAGGAAGAAAGAGAAGACATAGAAACCATGATGGTGGACTCAGGGAACCCTCCCACCACCACTAACCCATATCCTCCCCACTAACCCATCATATCCTCAGCCCACTTTTCACTTTAAAAAAAAAAAAAAAAAAAAAGGAGGGAGGGGGTGCTGGACTGGAGAGAGGACTCAGTGGTTAAGAGCACTTACTGCTCTTCCAGAAGATCTGGGTTTGAGTCTTAGCACCCCACACGGTGGCTCACAACTGTCTGTAACTCCAGTCTCAGAGAATCTGATGCCCTTCTTCAGGTTTCTAAGGGTTCCAGGCACACCCATGTTGCACAGATGTACTTGCAGGCAAAATACTGGTGTGTGTGTGTGTGTGTGGTGTGTGTGTGTGTGTGTGTGTGTGTCAAGACAGGGTTTCTCTGTGTAGCCCTGGCTGTCCTGGAACTCGCTCTGTAGAGCAGGCTGGCCTCGAACTCACAGAGATCCGCCTGGCTCTGCCTCCCGAGTGCTGGGATTAAAGGCGTGCGCCACTGCCCAGCTAGCAATCTGTATTAACTGTATTTGTTCCCTGACAGCTGCAAGCATGTCTGCAATGAACGACTCTCTCCATCCACTCTCATCCCTAACAACACCCCTGCTCCCTGCCCGCCTCTCTCCCCCGTACACAGCTTTGGGTTGTGTTGTTGTGATCCATTTGGTTCCATCAAAGGCCATCTGTGTTACCACTGGACTAGGACTGCCATGAGAGCCTGGTGTGCAGATTAAAAACTACCTGGAGATGCTACCTCACCCCAGTCGAATGACCGTCATCAAGAAAAAACAGTGGCAGCAGATGCTGGTGAGGATGCGGGGAAACGGAAGCCTTATTCACTACTGGTGGGAGTGCAGAGAGGTGCAGGCGCTGTGGAAAATTAGCGCGGAGAGCCCACAAAAAGCTGGAAATGAGGGGAGGGATAGCTCGGCAGGAAGAGCATGTGCTGCTCCTGCCAAAGATCCGAGTTCCATTCCCAGCACCCACGTCAGCAGGCTGACAGCCACCAGCAGGTATGTGGCGCCTCCGGCCTTTGAGAGCATGGCACTTGTGTGTGCAAACCTACACATAAACACATACGCATGATTAAAAGTAATGAAATCAATACCTTTTCAAGGCAAGGAATGGAGCTACTTATGACAGCTAGTCCCGTCCCAGGCATGAACCCTAAGGCAGTGGTTCTCAGCCTTCCTGGTGCTGGGATGCTTTAATACAGTTTCTCATGTTGTGGTGACGCCCAACCATAAAATTGTTTTCGTTGCTACTTTATAACTGTGATTTTGCTGCTGTTATGAGTCATAACGTAAATATCTGATATTTCCAATGGTCTTAGGCGACCCTGTGCATGGATCATTAGACCCCCAACAGGGTCTGAACCCACAGATTGAGAACCATTGCCCTAAGGACTTCATATCTTACTCTTCGAGACAGGGGTCCACTAAGTTGCCCAGGCTGGCCTTGAACTAGAGATCCTCCTATCTCAGACTCTCCAGTAGCTGGGATTATAGTCTTCCCCTTCAAGCCTGGCTTTTTCCCCCTGAAGATTTATTTTTATTTGATGTGAGTGGTTTGCCTGCATGCATATCTGTGCACCATGTGTGCTCAATGCCTGTGGAGGCCAGAATAGGGCATCAGACTCCCCCAGAACTGGAGTTAGAGGGCTGTCACCTGGAATCAACCCTGGGTCCTCTACAAAAGCAGCCTGTGCTCTTAACCATTTATCTGTTTTTGTTGTTGTTGTTGTTTTTATAACAGTGTTCTACTAGTCCAGGCTAGCCTTAAACTCTTAAGAATCCTCTTGCCTTAGCCTTTCAAATGCAGATACTACAGGCATGCCCTACTACCCCTGGCTTTTCTTCCATATTCGTCAGCCTCAAGAGAGGCTCAATGGGGCTGGAGAGATGGCTCAGAGGTTAAGAGCACTTCCTGAGGTCCTGAGTTCAATTCCCAGCATGGTGGCTCACAACCATCTGTAATGAGATCTGGTGCCCTCTTCTGCCTGCAGCATACATATATAATAAATAAAATCAACGCCTTTATCCACTCGGGAGCAGAGCCAGGCGGATCTCTGTGAGTTCGAGGCCAGCCTGGGCTACCAAGTGAGTTCCACGCAAAGCTACACAGAGAAACCCCCTGTCTCGAAAAACCAAAATAAATAAATAAATAAATAAATAATAAATAAATCTTTAAGAGAGAGAGAGAGAGAGAGAGAGAGAGAGAGAGAGAGAGAGAGAAGCTCGAAGTCTACCAGGCCATGTCCCTGGTCTCGATCCTTCTGTGGCTCTCCCAGAAGAGAGAGGGGCAGATCTGACTCTGGTCTTTGAGTCACCATTATCTATGGCCTATCTTTCTGGTTAGGCCACACAGGCAGTCTAGGATGAGCCATGCCCAACACAAGCTTGGGTACTTTGCCCCTGGCTCCAGGAAGATGACTTCTAAGCCCTTGGAATGTTCTTGCCTGTAAGAAATTCCTTGTGTGTATGTTGAGGGTGGGCTGGGCTGGAAGATGGCTCAAAGGTGAAGAGCCCTGGCTGCTCTCCCAGAGGACCCGGGTTCAATTCCCAGCACCCCACGGCAGCTCACACCTGGCTGTAACTCCAGTTCTAGCGGACCTGACACCCTCACACAGACACACATGCAGGCAAAACACCAGTGCACACAAAAATAAATCATCTTCTTTACAAAAACTAAGAAATTCTTTGAGTGTTTGGGGACTTTTGCCATGTTAGTCTACAATGACAATGTGACTTCTGAACAGTTACACCTTCAGCCACATCTATGGGGTCAAGCCCCTCCAGACAACGCTAGACATCGAGCTAAGACAACCTGTCTTACTGGCCATTCTTGCAGCTTGTCACACCCATTTGCTGGGAGAATTCAGTACTGTCCACCCACCCCAATGGGAACTCATACCTGCAGTCCGCTCCATGTACCCTTTCCCTCGGCTGAACTTACCCTGCACCTTCACTCTGGTGAAGCCTGGCCCTGAGCTGACGGCCTCTCTCTTCCTGAGAGTCCTCTCATGGACTGAACCTCAGTGGTCTTACAGACCCCCAAACTCCACCTTGTCACACTGGTTTGCAACAGCTCGTTTGTGTTCCTCTTTCCCTCCACGGGGCACGAGCTTCTCAAAGACCCATAACACATTCATTCCATTCTGTGCACCCAGCTCCTAGCTCAGGGTCTCGCACTGGAGTTGGAGACTAGGCTCCCAAAAATGGGGGAAATGCACGGCCCACGTTGATGTTTAACTAGCTCTTATTTTGGCCAGACTCAGGTGATTTGAATGAGCTTATATGAGCCAATACCCACTACAGGGCTCGGGCTTAGTAAGCACTCGGTCAAGTTACCGACACCCCGGTCTCCATCCCTTCCTCTAGAGCCAGACGACGGCTAGTGTGTCCTCACCGGTGCAGGTAACCCCGACATCCTCATTGTGGGCGCAGTTGTGTTTCCCCCAGGCGGCAGCAGGGCATTCTGAGAGCGAAGCCTCGGTCCCCACACAGCCCACGTCATCCAGCCAGATGGGGCCGGCGCCCCAGCCGAAGCGGCCTGCTGCAGGGTCTGGTTGCCGAGGCCCCCGCAGCCCAGCTCCGGCAGACCACCGCCGAGTCTCTCATGTCCCAGCTGTCGTCACAAACCGTCCCCCAGCGTCCGTCATGCCATACCTCCAGCCGGCCAGAGCACCTGCTGGGTCCAGCCACCAGGCGCAACTGGGGGACCCTAGAATAGGGGAGAGGGGAAAAAAAGCCAAGAGTTAGGGTCAGAAACCGTCTGGCGCCGGGCGGTGGTGACGCACGCCTTTAATCCCAGCACTCGGAGCAGAGCCAGGCGGATCTCTGTGAGTTCAAGTCCAGCCTGGGCTACAGAGTGAGATCCAGGAAAGGCGCAAAGCTACGCAGAGAAACGCTGTCTCAAAAAAACCAAAAAAAAAAAAAAAAGAAAAGAAAAGAAAAGAAAGAAAGAAAGCCCGTCTGGCACTCTTCATCTGCCTGCATTCTGCCTTCCTTTCCAAATGTCCATCTATCCACTGTCTAGGCTTTTCCTCATGAATCCCTCCATCCAGAGAGCAGATGTGCTCAAGTCTCCTCTGCACTGGCCACAAAGCCAGGCCTAGCTGGCTGGCTCCTCGGAAAGCTAAATATAGAACTGCCGTATGATATAGAAATTTCACTGTTAGGAATGGACCCAAAAAAATATTGAAAGGGCGGGGGGGGGGGGGGCTGGAGAGATGGCTCAGAGGTTAAGATCACTGCTTGCTCTTCAAAGGTCCTGAGTCCAATTCCCAGCAACCACATGGTGGCTCACAACCATCTGTAATGAGATCTGGTGCCCTCTTCTGGCCTGCAGAGATACGTGCAGACAGAACACTGTATACATAATAAATAAATCTTAAAAAAATTATATAAATATATATTGAAAGGGGACTGGCAAGATGGCTCAGTTGCTGGGCAGTGGTGGCGCACGCCTTTAATCCAGCAGAGGGAGGCGATCTCTGTGAGTTCAAGGCCAGCCTGGGCTACAGAGTGAGTTCCAGGACAGGCTCCAAAGCTCCACTGAGAAACCCTGTCTCAAAAAAAAAAAAAAAAAAAAAAAAAAAAAAAAACTCAGTGGGCAAGGGTACCTGCCACAAGCCTGACAACCCTGAGAGTTTGCTCTCTGGACCCCCACATGGCAGAAAAAGAGTTATCTGACCCCCATGTGTATATCACGACACCTGTGCATGCACACAAGAGATGAACGTAACTTTAAAAAATGGAAAGACTGTGCTAACATACACTTGTGTACATGGCTGTCTATACTGGTCACAGTAACTCAAAGGTGTCTCTTAGTGTATGGACAAGTTTAAACAGAAGAAGATGATCTTTGCGATGCACTTTGGAATGCACATTGCAGCTCAGGCTGGCCTCAAACTCAATCCTCCTGCCTCAGCCTCTCAAGTGCTGGAATTGCAGGAGTACACTGCCATACCCATTGAACCAAGGGAATTACTTTACTTTCTTAGGGTTTTTAATATTACATCCATTTATTCACTTATTGGTGTGTGTGTGTTGTGTGTGTGTGTGTGTGTGTGTGTGGTGTGTGTGAGCGTGTGCAGCAGGGTGTGCATATGCGACCATGTACACACGAGGGTCAGAGGAAAGTTTGTGAGAATCAGTGTCCTCTCCCCACAACGAGTCCTGGGCTGAAATTCAAGTTGTCGGGCTTGGGAGCCAGCATCTCCACCCACGGAACCATCTTTCTGGTCCCAAGGGATGCTTGTGTGAATGGATGGATGTGTGTGTGTCCATGGGGAGTGCGTGTTACATTCATGCAGAAGCCAGTGGTTGACATCATTCTCCAAGTTGGTTTTTTTGTTGTTGTTTGTTTTTTTGTTTTGTTGTTTTGTTGTTTTTTTGAGGCAGGGTCTCTCACTGAATCCGAGGCCCCAGTACACACCTCCCCCCGACAAAATAATTCTCAAGCTGTGCAGTCACTTGGAGCAAAGCCAGACATTGTGATGGTCCCGCCACAGGGCACGAGAACCCAGAAGCTTAGATGGCAGACTCATCCTCATCCTTCTGCCCTGCTCAGGACCCAGCTACAGAAGGTGGAACTCTTTGCGCAAACACAACTCTGGATTTTAGGATATCAGCAGAACATAAAAACAAGTACCTTGGCCTAGGCGGTGGTGGTACACGCCTTTAATTCCAGCAATCGGAACCCAGCTACAGAAGCGGAATCTCTGCGCAAACACAACTCTGGATTTTAGATTCAGAAGAACATTAAAACAGTACTTGCCTAGGCCGTGGTGGCACACGCATTTAATCCCAGCAGGGAGCAGAGGCAAGGGATCTCTGAGTATAGATACACCTCTCAGTTTCTCCCCGAGTCTAGCAGAGCGAGATCTGCCCACAAGACGAGAGAACCCTGTTCTCGAAAAAAAACAAACAAAAACAACACACCTACACAACAACACACACCACACAACCCAATGCTTGGCTGGTTAGAGTAGCACTGCCTAAGACTCCTGCTCACTAGGTCCCTAGAGTTCAATTCCCAGCAACCACATAATGGCTTCACAACCATCTGTAATGAGATCTGGTGCCCTCTTCTGGCCTGCAGGCATACATGCAGACATAGACACTGGTATACATACGATAAGTATAAAATTTTTTTTTTAAAAAACAAACACAAAAAAGCAAGCCTTTGTCCTTCTGAGCAGGGGCATAGGCTACCTTTCTTTTGTGAGAAGTCCGTGGGACGAGTCTCACAGCCAGGGCCAGAAGAGTGCACTACCAGCTTCGGGCCCAGGCCTCTGGGGGGACAGTGGGAGCGCAGGGGAGAGTCCCAGCTGCCTGCCGGAGGGGTCCAGGCCCACGGAGTAGACAGAAGCCCGGTGTTGTGGAGGGGTGTTGCTGACTCCACCCTTGGGTAAGCTTAGTGGCTTCCACTAACACGAGAGGAGCATGCAGCCGAGGCAGGTGAAAAGGAACTTAGAACCTTGACCTCAAGGCTGCCTCCTACCCAGAGGAGGCCCAGGGCTTCCACGTCCCTGACCTGCAGCAAGAAAGTGGGTGGGATAGGAGGGGTAGAGAGCAGGAAATGGAGGGAGTCTGGAGGTTGAGGGAGAAGGGGGGAGCACTCCTAAGCGGGTAAGATTGGCTTGGGCTAGGAGCGAAGGGAAGTAGGTAGCTTCACCCCATCAAACACAGAGCAATATCCAGTGTCCCTTATGGGAGACCAAGTCACACCTGAGTATATTCCTTGGAACCAAGGTTTCACATAGAATATAAGAGATGGGGAGAGGGAAATCCGTCCAGGAAGGAAGCATGAGCAGGGACCACTTCTTCCCGCCGCACTCAGTGACCACACAACCCACGGCTCACCTTCCCACTGATGTCCCTCATAGGCCCTCACCATCACACACGGCCCAGCATCTCCGATGGTGACAGTCATGGTTGGCCCCAGGGCCTCGCGGGGCAGAATCGCAAGGATGTCTCGCTTTCTCCCACACATCTGAGATCATCCACGGACGATGGGTCCAGCCCCTCCCCAAAGAAGGCGCCCCCTGGTGCGGCCATGCATCGCGCCCCCACAGCGCCAGCTCCCTCCTGCAAGCCACAGCAGCATCCCGAGGTCCCAAGCGTCGTCCACACGGATTAATCCCCAGCACGCCCACCGGTGCCAAACCGTCCAGGCGGCCATCGCAGCCGTGGGCACCATCAGGTCCTGGGTGCACCGGGAGGGTTCAGGAGGTCAGGTGGAGACAGGGTGACAAGAAGTTAGGGCGAGATGAAGGAGCTGCACGTGAGTTATTACAGACCAAGAAAGAGCACTAGGACCGGGTTTTTGCAAGGACTGGGTTAAACACTGTGAGAGTCTGGGATGGGTGAGCAGATACCGGTAGAGACCAATTATACGGGTGTTAGGCACCGTGCAACAGCCAAGAACATGGGGGGGAGGGATGGGACGGGCAGCAGAAGGAGGACAGTGAATGGAGAAGGGAGCCCCCAAAGTGCCCTTCCATGGCCCCGCTGAGGCTTGGCCGCTAAGCCCAGCTTCTTCCTGCCTCTAAACCTATTTCTCCATGACGAATGTGTTAGAGTGTGAGATTAGATTTGCGGCCTTTTACCCCTTCCTAGGGGGGGAGGACTAGGATCTGAGAACTAGAGCGGAGGGGTAGTCAGCTCCCCGCCCCCAGTCGCCCCCCCCGTACCACCATCAGACCAGACACCGGCATCCTCAGTATGGTCACAGTATACTTCTCGGCCCCAGGGGCTTCTGGGGCAGCCCGGAGAGCCTTGCTCTCCTCTCCTCCACACCCTTCACGTTCATCAATCCACACGGTCCTGGAACCAGACGTAGAGCCCTCTGGCACGCGCCATGGGCGGCCAGCGCCCCTCCCCACAGCCCCAGCTCCCGACAAGCCACAGCTGCATCTCGGAGGTCCCATCCATCATCACACACACGTGCCCAGAGTCCCCAGCCGTCCACCGAGTTTCGCCAGACAGGCGCGTCCGGCGAATCCGTGGGACCTTGAGACCAAGGCAGGCAGGCTCTTATGGGGGACAGGAAGGAGACGTAAGAGGCTATGCCAACGTCAACGTCTGGGGAGAGCGGAGGCCGCGAAAGGGCCGTGGACTGAGGTTTTGTCTGTCCCACTGGCTCATTCAGAAGAAGAACTGTCACTGCTCACTGGACCCGGACCCCTGGGTCTCACAGATCAGTTAGAGGAGGGTGGGCAGCCCTGACTGAGCAGAACGAGAGGTCTGGATCTCTCATTTTGGCTGGGCCTAGGATCTCACGGCACCAGTATAGGAGACAGGAAGAAGATTTGGAGGAGACTCACCTTGGCGGGGAGCTCCATGTGTCAGTACAGGGGCCTCGGTGGACTTGGCCATGTTCGGGTTGGCTGGGGATTCTTCTTGCGAGGGCCATTCTGTGGGAGACTTGCTGCTGGTTGGGGAGCTGGGAAGTGGCACGTACAAGGAAGTCAGGCTTGAACTGTTCACCCTTTCCGACTCTAGGCATCTGTCTAGGGATCCCTTGCTGAGAGTCTGAAGGACTGGAGGATTCCCGGTAATGAAGGACACTCGCTGGCAGGAAACATCGGTAGCAAGATGACCTCCCCCCCATCGCTGAAACAGACACTGTGGCGCAGGATGGGACACCTTTAGTCTTTTGGTGCTCACCATGAGTCACAGGGGAGCTCCTCTGAGCTAGGGCTCAGCTCCCCGGGCAGTGGCAGCCACGGATCCCCATCCAGTTAGGATCTGTCGAATCTTCTCGTGGAGTTAGCTGCACGCATGACCTTGCGGGAGAGGACCAGAGTTATAAGACATGATGGTATCAGAATAGAGGGACGGCAGCGGCGTCACGCCCTTTAATCCAGCCCAGGAGGCAGAGCCAGGCGGGTCTCTGTGTAGTTCAAGGCCAGCCTGAGCTACAGAGGGAGATCAGGACCGGCAACAAAACAACACAGAGAAAACACCTTGTCTTGGGGAAAAAAAAGAAGCAAGAGAGAGAGGAGGAGGAGAGAGGTCACTTACACTTGATCCTTTGGTCACTTGACAACTCTGGATGCTTGAATTCTGGGACTCAGAAATAAGTGATTGTAAGCTCGGTTTCTAGGAGGTGGGGAGGAACCTGGTCTTATGGGGATAGGGATTAGGCATTCCTCTCACTTCTAGACGGTCACAAATCTATACAAGAACTATGGACTTGGGTTTTCTGGGGTTTCTGAGGAATTTGAGTCTCTTTACCTACACAGACGACGCCTGCGTCCTCCTCATGATGAGAGCAGATATGGGCCTTCAGCCCCGTGGGGAGGAGCAGGTACCACTGCCCCTGGCCTTGCCGAGCAGGCCAGCTCACTGAGCCACGGGGCCCGGTGCCCTCCCGAAGAAGGCACCCCCGGGCGGCCAGCGCCCCTCCGCAGCCCGCACGCGGCCCAGGCATCCCGGCAGGGGTCCACATCCGTCACACACACACCTGCCCCAGCGCCCGCTGTACCAGACTTCCAGGCGTCCCGCACAGCTGTGGGGACCATCAGCCAGGCGTAGTCGCTCTGAGGGGGCGAAGGAAACACCGTGACCCAGACAGAAGCCCTGGGGCCTGGGGGCCAGGGAGCTGCCTTGCAAGGTGCCATCTACCCTGGAGGCAGGACCTGGACCCAGACTCCTGGGTACAATGAGAGGAGCGTCTCGGAGATATTGGGGGCTGTGTGGAAAGTCAGAGTGGAATCAGGGGAGCAGGGGCCCGTGGGAGAGTGGCGGGAGGCTTGGAGCTGGGTGAGGCCAAGTGGAGAGTCGGGACACTTACCAACAGCCTGGGTCCCCACCAGAAATGCTGCAGAGGGGGTCGGAGGAACAGAGTGGAGGTGAATTAGGGGGAGGGGTCCTCTCCCCAGCGCACGCTCCCGCTTAAGTTTCGGTGAGAAACATCCACTCACATACTGATTCCCACACCTCTGAGTCAGAAACCCCACGCTGGAATGGACTTTGGGTGGAGGCTGGGATAAGTTGCAGGTCCCTGGGGCGGGTGGGGCCCAGATGCCTGACCCCTGAAGACAGGGCTGGGGACCAGACTTGAATGGTGGATTGATACCCTGCAGTGTGAATGCAGGGTAACAAAGGGTAGGTCACTTGGGTTGCTAGGCAGGACCGCGCAAAAGGCTGGGTCCCTGAGGGATTAGAGGGGCCGGCCAGATGTCAGGATAGTCCAGAGCACCAGAACCAGAAGAGGCTCCCTGAAGCCTGCGTCCCTAAACTGGACAAGCTGAAGGGTCAGAGTGAAAGTCCAGGTCCCTAAGGTACCCCTCCCCCAAAGGGAATGGGTCACTCACAAGGAGGCAGGCCAAGCCCTCTCATGTTGGCAGAGTCCAGGGCAGGGGTTGGGGTGAAGGGGAAGGAGGGGAGGAGAGAGGAGAGAGGCAGCCAGAGAGAACGGGAGGGAGGGAGGGAGGTGGCCGCCGGGCCGGCCGCCGGAGGCGCCCTGGACAGCTAGGAGCAGGCTGGGCTGAAGGCTTTGCCAGGAGGGAGCTGCTGCAGGGAGGCAGCAGGGGACAGGAGGGGAGGGGCTGGCCGCAGCTGAGGCTGCAGGGGGGCGGGGGGGCGGGGGCAGGCAGAAGGGAGGTGTTCAAGTGCAGACACCACACTGGAGAAGGCGCCAGCCAGGCTCCAGAGGGCACGTGCTCAGAGATGCTTATGGGGATGGCAGCCCTGGGAAGGACAGGCCTGGGTGTCTGGGGGACAGGGCTGAGGGCACACCCTCCTGCTCTCCTTTGTTCTCCAAGCCAAGGAGTGCAGCTGGGAGTGGACAGATTTGGGGGGGAATCCTGCAGTAGCAAGAAGGCCCGCAGCCAGACACCAGGAGGGACTTACTACTATATTAAGAAAAGAAACTGAAACAAAAAAAAGAACAAACAAACAAAAAACAAAAACCCTATCTCCACTGGACACCACTCTGTTAAATCTGGATGGGAAGTTTCTAGTCCCCATCTGAGGAAGGAGTGTCTAAACTTACCAGTGCCCAGAACAAAGGTATGGAGGGCAGAGACCAAGGGGTCAAGGCTTCTTCTGTCTGGAGGGGTGCACACACACACACACACACACACACACACACACACACACACGCCACCCCAGGCAGCTGTGGGGGGAAAACTGTGGTAATGGGAGCATGACTCAGAAGGCCTGGCAGGGACCGGGCGGCCGCCGCTGTGAGCTCACTGCTTCTTCTCCCAGCGAAGTGCACCTCCCCTTCCTAGCAATTAATGTCAACTTGGAGAGGAGGAGCCAGACGGAAGGGGGGGTCTGGGGGAGCAGCTGGGAAAGGCATCAGAAAGGAGACAGGCGCACAGAAGTCTCGGGCTTTATTAACAAACTGTAAAAACAGATGGGCTTGGAGACTGTGCTCCAGCCCACCCACTCCCCAAAGATCTGCCCACTTTGGGGGTACACTGTCTCCCCAAATATCCCTTCCAGACCTAAACACACACAGTGGGGACTTTGTAGATCCAGAACCAGAGAGGGTTTTTTTGTTTGTTTGTTTGTTTCTTTTGTTTTGTTTTTTTTGTTTTTTTTGGGGGGGGGTTGTTGTTGTTCTCAGTGCATACAGACTAGGGGCAAGGAGTGGACAGGGTGACCTCTAGGTCCCAGAGTCCCCACTGCACTGGCAGGTCCACCGCGGGCCTGAGTCCATCAGCCTCAGCGCCTGCCTCACCGTCAGCCCAGCAGACTGGGTAGACACTGAGGGAGGGACGTAAAGTGCCTGGCACACAGTGGGCGCTCTTAGGTGCTGGTTCTGCATCCATCTCCCAGTGGGCACGGTCTACCATCACAGATCTTTGCTGAATTCTCTCACCAGCATATAGCCCATGCAGCCCAGCCTCCCTCTGCCTGGTAGCCACAGGCCTCAGTAACCCTGCCACGCCCCAAGCAGCCACGGCCACTGGGACCACGAGCCGGGCCGGGGTTCCCCCATACTCCCAGCCCAGGCTCGAGCTCGGGATTCAGCAAAGGCCAGCAGCCTCCTGCCCACGCCCCTGCGACGATGCCATCGAGAGACCGAGAGGCGGGTGACTCGGGCTCCGTCCCCCACGTTGGCACCAGGGGCCAGAGCCAGGACTCCACACACATCGCCTGAGCCCCGGACAGCCACCCAGGGGCCCCCCAGGCCGCCGGGAGGAGGCAGAGAACCCCACCGGGCTCGCAGGCCCAGCTTCACAGCAGCCACAGCCAGAAACACGGGCAGCAGGAGGGCCAGGGCGAAGGAGGCCAGGACGAAGCGCAAGCCGCTGCTGGCTGCGGCCAGGAGGAGAAGGCTGGCGGCGAGTCAGAGCGTGGAGGGCCACACGGTTTTCTGTGTCTTTTACACCAGCCTGTGGGTGGGAGCAGGGACCCAGCCATTCATCACATTGGAACTCCCAAGGAAGGGTTCCCACGTGGGAAGAGAAGCCAGCTGTTGGGGTAGTTCCAGTCTGACCCACTGGGTGTGAAGGGCTGAGTGAATGAATGAGGTCTGGATGGATGGATGGATGGATGGATGGATGGATGGAGGGAGGGGAGGGAGGAGGGGGAGGAGGGAGGGAGGGAGGGAGAGCCCGGGGCCAGTGAGTCTGGAGGGCATGCTAGGGTAAAGCACCAGATAGGGAAATTGAGGCCGTGAGCTCTTCGCAGGAGGGTCTGGAGGATGAGAGCACCTCTCGTTTGGGGGCTGGTAAGTGGGGCCGACTGGCGGAACCCTGAACATCCAGCCCCCACACCCTTCCAGCGCTTAAAATAATAATAATAATAACAGATGAGGGGTAAGTAGGGAGAAGGAACTAGAGAGAAGGGACCAATTAAAAAACAGCCGAGGCCGAAAATATTCCCCTTTGGAGGTCCCCGGGAGCGCAGGCAGGTGGGCGGGGGCAGGTGAACCCACTTTGATTGTCCCTAAGCAGCTGCGCATGCTCACTGGTGCCCTGCCGGCTCTCACCTTCAGCATCTCCAGCACCAGAGGCTTCTCATCTTCCCTCATCTCCCGCACTGACAGGTGGTTGGGGGCCATGGTAGCCCCCAGGCCGCCGCCCCCCAAGAAGGGAGCTGGCGTCGTGCACCTGCTGAAGACAATTAGGTCTGTGTTAGGTGGGCACCTGAGTCTCAGAGCTCTGGGAGAAATGGGCTGCAACATTTCCCAGATCACCAAAGGACGCTGGAGCACCGCCAAGGAGGGTTGCCACAGTGTCAGGTCAGGAGCCCCCACACCCAGCGGGGCTCAAAGCCTCCCCGAACCGTCCCCCACTCCGGGGAAGGCATTCAGCGATCTGTCTGTAAACTCGCTCCCTCCCCACACTGCAGGAGCCCTGCAGTGGGTCTCCATCCTGCATAGCAGGAGCAAGGGCCCTGCAAGCACCTCCACAGGGTTGCTCGAATCCCTTGACAGCAAGGGGAGCAGGGTCAGGAAGGGGTCACCAGCGGAAGTGACGTCCACACTCCCGACTGGAGGCGGGCCCGGCGCCTTAGCAAATGTTGCCGAGCTTCTCCACCAGCGGGCAGGGGTTGGCAGTCACGAGGGAACTGCGAGGGCGAGGGAAGAGCTGTGACCTGCTGGAGGCCGGTGGGAGAGCCATGGGGAAAGAGGAGGGGGTGGGGCAGAGAGGGCTTCTTACCCGGCCTGCCTGTGGAGGGTTAGCACAGCGCCTTTCTTGCCGGTCCTTCGTTGCTAAGCGACCTGAGCATCAGGAGGAGCGGCTTTGCTAGCAACCTAGTCTCATTGGTGGCTGGGTCTTTGAGGGAAGAGGGGGGGGGCAGTACTGAGCATCCCATCCGCAGGGACCTGTATCTCAACCCAGTGGCACCTGGGGTATCGTTTGGATCAATAATATCCCTCTACCTTTCAGGCGAGGCAAACTTACGGGGAAAAGCATCTGGAATTTGATCCCTAATCCTCCCTGGTATAATGACTATAGTGACACGCGCGGTACACACACACACACACACACACACACCACCTTTAAAAGATGGCAAAGAGCCAGAGAAATAGCTCAGAGAGTAAAAGAGCTTGCCAAATGAAAGTCCCCACGGCAGACTCCCGCAAAGTCTGTGACCTCCACAGGTGTACCCCCCCCAACACAAGAAAACCCTTTAACTATGAACTGGAGGCCGGGGGAACCGATCCGCACCCTGAGAAGCAGTTAGCCTCCGCACCGCAGAGCCCGAGGGAAGAATGAACCTCCAGGTCCTAGGCAGGAGCTGTGCCCACGGCTATCCTTTCCCCCATGAAAGACAAAACCAAGAAGAGACTCTGTCTTTATTAGCGAGCCCAGCCAGCGGCCCCCGGACTCCCGAGCTGACCCCAGCCCAGCTGAGGAGAACAGTGGTTGCGGGTGGGGAGGACGTCTGTGGCAGACAGAGGTACCAGTGGCTCTCTCAAAACGTGTGTACCAACTGGACTGCAGGCAGAGTCTGCACAATCTGGATAGAGGGCACACTCTGCGGGCCAGGACCCCGGGCCAGCCACTGCAGGACCACTTGTACCATCTGGGAGGTGGGAGCTACGGGCACCCCCACGGGGGCCGAGACCGGGCCAGGTGCTGGCGGGCCAGGAGCTGCAGTGTCGTCGTGGTGGCGCCTCCTGCGGCCGCTGCTTTCCAGAACATCGGTAGCTGGAGCGCTCCGAATGATGAGGAGTTTCTGTCCTGCTGGGCCAGTGGCCCGGCTCCGTCAGCCCAGGGGACAGGGTCTCCACCTCCTGCACACACAGCCTGGTCTGCTCGCCGTCGGCTCCACAGCACCAGCACACTCTGCAGTCCCTCTCTGTCTGCAGCGTTTCAAACACGACATCCTGGACCACGCTGGCGCTGGCCTCGCCGTCCCCCACCTCCCCAGGTCCAGGGCCGGTGAGCAGCTCGTCAGCAGTGCCACTCTGAACACACAGCAGGTTTGGAGTGTCTGTAGCCACAGCTCCGCCACTGGAATTGGAGACTTGGCCTGTCAGGGGCTGGAGCTGGACTGTAGTCACCTCCTGTGCTGGTTGGAGCTGGACCGTGGTCACTTCCTGTGCAGGCTGGAGCTGGACCGTGGCCACTTCCTGCGCTGGCTGAAGCTGAACCCCACTCACTTCCTGTGGCCCTGTCTCCCCACTCCCCACATTCTGCAGAACAATGAGGCTCTGCCCTCCCCCGCTAGCGCCTGCGTTGCCGCCTCCCTGCATCCCCAGGCCACTTGGGCCTGGAACCACACCACGCCTGCCCCCTGTCCGCTTTCGCCACGGCCCTCGGGCCCTGCTTTGCAGCACCATTGCCCATACCCCCAGCATTGGCAGGAGGCAACAGAATGAGCTTGGGAGGTGGAGGCGGTGGGGGAGGGGTAGGGGGCTGGACACTGCTAGGGATCAGTTGGAGACCCTGGCAGTCTGCACCAGGAGAAATGTCTGGGAGTTGGGGACCACCGGGCCCGGGGCGTAGCCTGGGCTGTGGTCCCAGCTACTTCAAGGGAAAGTGTGGCCTGCAGGTGGGGAGAACATGAACATCTTGGGCCGCCAGTGGAGTTGGAGCTGCGGCCAATGGGGCAGGGGCTGTGGCGCCGCAGGGCCGGTGGTGCCGGAGCTGCTGTGGCTGGGGTGTGCGTCCTCAGATGCCGCTGCAGATAGGCGGCCATGACAAAGCCCCGGCCGCAAATGGGACAGGCAAAAGGACGCTCAGCCGAATGGGTGCGCTGGTGCAGCAGCAGGTTGGAGGAGTGCGTGAAGGTCTTGGGGCAAAGCGGGCAGCGGAAGGGTCGCTCGCCCG
>NW_023504178.1:0-1000 GCF_004664715.2 Peromyscus leucopus
TGCTTCATGAAAAAGCTTGGGGTACTATTCTGCACTGTAGTCCCCCCTTTTTTTCTTCATATCTAAGAAAAGTCTTTTGGGGGGTTTTGGTATATAGGTTGTGGTTTTTCGAGACAGGGTTTCTCTGTGTAGTCCTGACTGTCCTGGAACTCACTCTGTAGGCTAAGCTGGCCTTGAATTCACAGATCCGCCTGCCTCTGCCTCCCGAGTGCTGGGATTAAAGGCGTGCGCCACCACACCTGGCTCCTATAAAGAATTGGTGAGTCCAGAAGTCTCTGGAAAAATCAACACGGGGGTCCTTATGAAGGTATTTCTGGGCCAGGGAGAACTACCAAACCCAAACCACCACAAAACAAAACACTAATACTTTACAGGAGCTGAACTCTAGCTCGAGTTGCTATTAGACCCTGGGAGGCACCCAGGGCAGGAGCGATAGCTATATTCTGGGAGCCACCATCTCTTGACTCTCCTGGCACTCATCACGTGGGTCGTCACCTGCGTCCTTCGTAGAGCCCCGCTCTCGCGTGGTCTCCTTTCATTTGCTGGTTTCCTCATTTGCTCCTCGTTGTATACTTACATCTAAAGCTTCAGACCCACACCTGAGAGGAAGTGGCATCATTTGTCCTGGGTATAGTCCCCCAGGGTACCGGATCATTCCTACTGAATCTCAGGAAATTTAAACCTCAGTACCTCCAGAGTGAGCAGTTACGGCGTTGGATCGAGTTTTGGCGCTTTTTTTGCGCAGCAGGGGGCGCCAGAGATCATGCCGGTTCAGGGGCTGGCACAGGCAAGGGATGTTGGGAAACCGCAGGGACCCAGGATAAGCGCCTTCTGAGTCACATACTCAGACAGGAACTCACTTTGCTGATGCGCCTTTCCTCTGCCTCCTGTAGTCACAGAGGTCACTGCGTCCTACAGTCTTGTCCGCTCTGCTCCAAGCCGGACACGTGCATGCTGGTCCTTAACCTTCCATCCCCTCTCCTGATAGACAGATGAGGTA